>NW_024884767.1:4405609-4519091 GCF_019232065.1 Centrocercus urophasianus | reverse complement strand
TTGGCTTCCTTACACAGTGCTGGAAATTACTGATGGCTTTTCATCTTCACAGAGGCTAAGGAGAGTTTTGTGAGAGTGGAGTGACTTACAACGCACAGAGAGGCCTGCAGTGGGATGGATGCTTCTCGCTCCTAATGCAGCCAACGCACCTTCATCTTTGATGTTGTTTTCTGGGGGGAGCAGATGGACCTTGAGTTATGCTGTCAGAAATCAGTGGCTGGAAGGAAAAGTTGGGAATAAACTTTAAAGGTGATGGATCTCCTTTGGATGTTACTGTCTGCACACAAACCAGGGTACAGCTGCATGAAAGGATGGAATTTTAAAGCAGGACTGGTACTCCTGGAGGAGACAGCATGGCTGTTAGCCAGGATTCTAGCAAGGAAAATTATTATTATTAACAATAATAATAATAAAGCTTTGAGGGAAGCGAGTTGTTATCTTTGGTTATCTAGCTGTATGAGTGTTTTAGTCTTCATAAAGCTAGATAACCGAAAGTAAAAACTCCTTCAAGATCATCGTACAGCGTGTGAAAATGAGAGACTGCTGCAAGAGACAGTAAAACCCGAGACAGGCCGAGAACGCTCATTGCACTGAATGCTTTTACAGCTGGAGGTGGGAGCGGAGGGTGCTACATGGCGTGCTTATCACTTATCCCAAAATGTGAAGCTGTCAGATGTCACGGGATGGATGGCTGCTGGTGGAAAACAATGCTTGTGTGACTGCTGACCTGGCACAAATGGAAAAACAAGGACCCAGGCCAGTAAATGCTTAGTTGAGAAGACACATATACACACACACCTATATATGCATATGTATCAGAAAGATGTTTGGAAATGCTGAGCTTCATTTTCCAGAATGATGAATTGCGGTGAGATAGCCTCAAAAATATTCTAGCAGCTGGTGGTGATGAAGGTGACAGTGGTGGTGATGGTACCGTGTGGACGGAGCAGGGAGGAAAACAACCCCAGACCTGTCTGCATGCATCCAAGACAAAGCACCAGGGTCTCTTCTGAACAACGCCAAAGCAGGCTTTCAGAAAGTTTGCGCTGCAGTGTAGGCAAGCTTAATAATTTATACCTAGTAAGAACGCGGTAGAGCTGCACAAAGATGAAAAAAGTGATAGCCGATTTTTATTCTTCTATTCAAAACGCCAGCACAGATGCTTCTCTGTTCCGAGAAGGTTTCCTTGAGGAAGCCACTGAAGCAGAAAGACATGATGGAGACGAGATTGCCTCCCCCCTTGTCAAAGTGTTAAAAAATGTTCTGTGTCTTACTCCGCGCCCAGCAATGGAAATGAAAGTGACATTTACTCCCCAACCCACGTGTGCGCCTCCTCTCTTTTTGTTTAAGGATGATCAGATCTATCCGGGAAACAGCTCTGGCATCCCAACCCGAAATAATTAGGACGTATATAGACCTGACAAAACAGAAGGGGGAGGGGGGGGGGGGGGGGGGTGGGGGTGGGGAGGGGGGGGGGCGAGGCGGCCGAGGGTCTGTCTTGCCTAATTGATTCCGTTAACCGGCGCGCAGGAGCTGTGAACGGCTGGGCGCTCCCGTTCCCACGCTCGGTACAAGTGACAGCGCCGTGCCCTGGCGGCCGCTGACGGACAGCGCCGCGGGGAGGGGGGCGCGGGGGAACGCGGAAATTCCGCGGGGGACGAGGGGCGCGGAGGGGTGCAGATGGCTGTGGGTGAATGGCAGAGCAAGAGGGAAGAAGTGGGGGTAATGAGCAAGAGTTGGGGTGCTGTCGGTCCTTGTAATTACAGCAGCAATCGAGCGGGAGTAATTTTTGAAGGGTACCATTTTCCTTTGGACTTGACCTAAATCTCTTCCCAGATGCGTGTTGAGTGATGAACCGAACGTCCGCAGGGCTGATCAGTCAGGGAGATGAAAGCGGGGCTCGGAGGGCTGCACAACTTGAAGGGCCACCGCGCACGAGGAGCGGTCACACATATCTACGTTGGAATGGGATCAGGCCATACAACGCGAGTTGCTCGCTCGGAGGGGAAGGCGGCGGAGGGCCCGCAAGCGCGTTTAGAGCTGTGGATTTAAGATAGAATTTTCTCACTCTGCCCTTAGCGCGGGACTTTCCGGCCCCGGGGCTTCCTGCCCCCAGGGCTCCGCCGGGCTCTTGGCGCAGACCCCGCGCCGCGCGTGCCGGAGCCGTACCGCAGCGCCGAGCGGACCCCGTTTATTGACACCGCCCGGCTTTCAGCGAGCGGCCCGCACGCCTCCCATTCACCCCGTGTCTAGGGGAGCTATTTACCTAGGGCCATTGTTTACTACTATTAACATTTACATTACAAAGTACGAAGACTTTCTTTCTTAAAGAGCTTCAATTAAGGCAATACGCTGTTTTCCTGGGGAAGCCCACTATTTGCTTAGCCATTTGGCAGTGCCGATTGACTCGGGCTTTCCCTGGCGTCCCGGTCTTCGGTGTATATTTAGAGAGGAAAACACCATTGAAAAATATCAACTTTGCACTCGTAAGCTGGCCACTGTCATACCAACTTGTTTCGTACCCTCATCCCGTTATGTGATTTCCGCTCAATAAAAAATATTTGGGCTGCTATCGCTGTTATTATCGTTACTCCTTCGCTGCCTGAGAAGCAACATGCCCCGTCTGTGCTCCCTTTTGTCCCGTGCATCTAACTTCTGACGTGGAAACGTGGTGGCGTGCTTTAATTGGCTCACGCAGCAAATAATGTTTTATAGGATCATCTATCTGTAAAGTGCTGTTTCCTGAAAACTAGGAGGGGAAAGGGGGGGAGGGAGGAGGAAATCAAACAATATACAGCTTCACATTCAAAGGAAATTAAAAAAAAAAAAAAAAAGTAATTAAAAATAATATATTAAAAAAGATGTGAATATCTGCCCAGTAGTCCTTTGAAGGCTAGTTTTAGCACCGGGAGAGTCCAGATCAAGTTTATTTAGCATACCAGTGCATTGTAAAACAGTTGGAGTGAAGTTGCAGGTTGCGTGAGTATGCATGTTAACTAGAAGGGACCCAGGCTTATTCTCTGTGAAAAGGGAGCAGCAGATTGCCGTGCAAGGCCAATGTTAAAAAGGCAGCTGAATTTAACACCATCTGGAAGAAAAGATCCCTTCACGACTTTCTCACACCATCAGACAAAACTAGTGTCTCTTGTTCCGAGCCCTTGTCTATGCAACCGCACAATACTGGGTCATTATACTTTTGCTGAGAGAAAATTTGAGAACACAATATGGGTAACCAGTGAATGACCAAGTTTCATTGTGCCCGCTTAAGTCGATTGAAATCTACGTCTAGAGCCATGAATGGCAGCATTGTTTTCCTCACTGGGGCTGTACTAAATGTCATCACAGTGTAAAGAAAAACTTGAAGTCTGCAAATAACTTACCAGATCTCAATTATAATATTTTCCCACACTAGAACTAATATCATTGCTACGACTCACAGTGTATGAAATACAAAAAGAAGTGAGGAAAAACAATGAGTTAATTTACTAGCTATTCTAGCCACATGAACATTTTAAATTTCTTATGAGGAAACTCCAGTTCAATGTGCGGAGCTGACTAATCGCTTCCTGAGAAGTGACAAAACTGCTTCTTGTGTAATTAAGAAAACAAACTGTGTAAACAAGCTTGTCTTCTGCAACTAGTGCAGCTCGCCAGCGTGGGACTGACAAAATGGTAATAAGTGTGCTCCATATTACACGGATCGCTTCTTCTGATTTGGGTGTAGGGAAAGATCTCCTCTTGAATATTTAGACGAAATAAGGCAGACATTCACAAAGTGTTGGGAACTGTGAATCTCCAGGTGTCAGAGGAGTGTCAGAGGAATCTGTCAGTGCCTCTCACAGTGGATCCAGGTACCGAAGAAATGCTTCCAGTTCCCTCTGCTTTCACTACATTCCCTCACTTTGGTGACGGTTTTCTATTATATGTGCCTAGCGCACAAGGGATTCACACCACTTCACACAATGCAAAAAGGACTTAGGCATGGCTTATTAGAGTGCCTGTCTTAAACACGATCGCCTGCGCTCTGCATGAAAGCACAGCATGAGGAGCAGGGAGCGCAGGCAGGACATCTGGGTGGTGCTGTGTGCATGGATGGACGGATAGATGGACACTAGCTTGGCTCCAAGCCGAGCAACCCAGCTGGTAGCTGTGGTGCCGGGCCTTGCCGCCAGCCCCTGCAGGGCAGAGTTGTTCTCCCGTCCCAAAGGCTCTAGACAACAGCACGCAGGTTCCAAAAGTTTGCTTCGGTGTCAAAAACGTGCACCACAGTCATGGATTGTGCACTCCGAGGTGCACAGGAGCCTGGTCGCCCGGCAGTCCATTCTGCTCTCGAAGCTTCTCCTCTAACACACGGCACGACGCACAGCGTGAGCAACGCAAAACCACAACCTCACACAGGCACCGCTGCCGCGGGCTAAGAACGACCCGCAGCCCCACCCCCACAACCACACCCCGCCAAGATGGCTGCCGCGGGGTCGCGGGGCCTGCCGGGAGCGGCCGCGGCCGCGGCCATTTGCCACGCCCCTTTCCTCCTCCAGTTCACTGATTGGCATTCCCCGGGAGGCCGCCGCGCCCGGCGAGGCAGGGCGGGTGGTGGCAGTGAGGGGCTGCCCCCGAGCGGGGTGCTGCCCCCCGAGGAGCCGGCGGCGTGCTGAGCGCGCCTCGCGGGGCAGACGGGGAGAGGTGAGGGGGAGTGTTAGGGGTGGCTGAAGGCAGCTAATGGCGTCTTGTACGGGCGTTTAAACTTCTTCTAAGTCCCAGGCAGGATTAGGGAGGACTCCCGCTGAGCGCAGCTAATGACACCGCGCACCTCTAACCTCTCTCACCTTTGATTATTTTTTTTTTTTCCACCTGGGCTGCACTTCAGAGAGGTATTTCTGAAAGGTTTTGCCTTTAAACGGCAAATAATCACAGAGTGTGTTGAGTTCAGGGCGCAAACAGTCGCGTTCCTCCAGGTGCAGGTGCTTTGTTGGCAGCTTGTTGAGTTCCTGCAGCAGTTAGTAAAACCTGATGGGTAGCGTGTGCTGGCGAGTGCTCTGAAAGGGACACGACATGAGAAATGCTCCACGTTCTTTGCCGTTTGGAATGTTGTCTTTAGGAAAGAAGATTTGGAGGGCTATAAAGTAGTATAATCCTGAGAATAACAGTGAAAGGTTAACGTTACTGGAATCTAATGCAATAACCTTGTAAGACAGGTGGAGTATGTAGTGGAAAGCCTACACAGCAAGGATAGAAAGCACAAGTGCAGTTCTTTCTTATCTGTCTGGCTCAGCAACTGTTGTGTTATATTAGAAGACATAAAATTATATAAATCGTGAATTATTGTTTTTAGCTCTTTGTCTCAACAATTAATTGCGGATGTGGCATCTCACAATTCTCTACAGATACATAGAAAAATACAACCTTATGACGATATGGCCTGAGCTAATTCTGTGCTTCCTTTTCTGCATTAAATACTTCCTTCAAAACAGCAGCAAAACCTCCTTCTCTGTGTTTATAGTTGGCTGCTATTGACTACACCATATAGGCCCAGCTGAGTACTGCTCTGTAGAGTAGTGAGAGTTTTCTGAGGTACCAGTATTTACAAGCATGTGTAAGTATTTTGCTGGGAAATATTAGTTTTATGATTAGTTTTATAATGAATATTGTATATATATATTGCCCATAATTCTCAAGTAAATTAGACTCCTATAACAGCAACGTGGATCCTCTTGTCACTTCAGGAGCATTTGCATGGACACAATTGGCATAGTCCAACTTGTTTGTGTTTACATGTCAGTGAATATGCATTCAAATCTTGATGACCTGTGGTCTGCAAGTGCATGTGCATTGCTATCAAGTGAGCTGACTGCACCCCATAGAAACTGTGCGCTTTGCCCCATTTGACTGGGAGGAGCTTCTTGGCAATTAACTGGCATGAGTTACTCTGCCACCTGTCTGTCTGCACTGGTGAGATAGAAAACTTGCATTTCTTCCCTGTGTTGTTCTTCAACACTAGTGGCCAGCGGGACAGCTCACTGTAACTATAAAGAATCATATGACATTGTATGATGGCATTGTACGAATATGTTTAATATTCCTTCTGATAGTTTACAAAGAGAGACTTCAGGATTTGATTGTAATTAATGTTTAAATTCACACCCACTCTAGTAGGAGTCATATTTTATATTCTACTTCCTATTCTGTGTGTAAAAGTTGCCTTTTCATAAAATAAGACTAAAGAGAGAAACAATATTTACATATTCGTCATTTAAAAATAATTCTTCAAATATAGCGATGCTAGCTATCTTGCACATCACTACATTGTTAACTTAATCTAATGCCCAAAATTGTTAGGCATGTTCCTGGGTGTCTTTCTGATATCTCTCCAGTCCACTGGATTTTGAAGTGTGATTATGTAAATTTTTCACTGATAAATAAATTACTATAATTGTAGTTGAAATACCACTCAAATCCTTAAGACTATTGCATCTAAATAATATATTATGCATTAATTATTTATCAAGATTAATACAAAATAACTGTAGGGCAAAGTATGCATTTATTTTTAACCGGTCCTTTTTTTTATTTTGCATCATGTACAAGAATATTCCAGAAAGAGAGAGAACAAAGTTTCCTTCATTAGATGTGACATTTCTATTCGGATTAATAATATTGCAACTGTGTTGCCATTCTTATTTTGATCAATTGCCATCAATTTGAATATAGTTCAATATGTATAATTTCATTTTATTGGGGCATCAAAAAAGGGATGGTTAGCATGGATAGAAGGTGTAAATAGTAAAAAGAGAATAGCATCCTTGGCTACATCGAGAAACAGTGAGGAGCTGGCAAGATTTTGGTGGCTTTACACTTGTTAAAAGATAGATCAAGCACTGCAAAATTAAGATCATGAGCAAATTATGTTAAGCCTCATATTCAGTGCTTGATTTAAAAGTCTCAATGAACTGCCTGGTGGTTATTAGCAGGACTTGGCTGCTTTCAGGAAGGCCATTTAAGTGCACGTGTCAAGGAACTTTATTTTCCTTTATGTGCAAATTCTAATTCTAGATTGGGTTCTAGTCATTGCATAGGAATCATCATCAGTGTTGGAAGTTCCCAGTCTTTACACAATAGTTTTACTTTTCCCTTTTCAAGGCACACCTCTATCTAGCTACTAATGAAATACAGGAGATTGATTGCAGAAAACCAGCAAGGGCATATTTGCTGTGCCATATATAGTAAGCCCTATTAGCATGTAGCAATTTTATGCAAATTTGGTGAGAAAATGACTCGTGTATATGATTTAATATGCATGAGCAATGTTACATCCTTATGAGAAGAAAGAAATTAAAAATTCATTAGAAAACTTGACTAGTGTCACTACATGGCTAGAACACTATTAAAGCATATTTCAGTGTTTTGCTTGCACTAGTGTTCTCATCATGGTGCCACCATTTCACGACAAAGAGCGTAGAGGAGAAAACATTCAACTTAAAATGTCTGCTGGCACACACTGCTGGATTTGTATGTCACTAAACAATGAACGAGCATAGTCTTGAATACCAACTATTTAATTAGCACTTTTGCCAGCCATGCATAGAAAATAGCTCATTTACATGCATCATGCTTAATGATTGTTCTCATATAAACCTACCAATTTTTAGTTTAATGTATGTTGCATTCTAGTAAGTCATCATAAGGAAATAAAACATGTATTATTATTTTAAACACCTTGAAATTCAGAAATTAAATTAAAACATGTAAAGTCTTTATATTTCTCTTGGAGGTATATTTTAATTATTTAATTTAACCTTAAGTGTTCCATAAAAGGCTGGATACAACCAATAATTAAGAACATCAAAGGGCAACAGAATCCCTCTAAGAGTCCCCAGTTTAATTAAAGGCCGTTATTACAAACCTCCTGAACATACAGTTTCATTTAATGACAAGAGGAGACTGGTAAATGCTGCATTCGAAAGATACCACTCCTATTCTAAACGCTGTTGATAGATGATGCTGAGTGTCATACATTTTCCAAGTGAAATATACCATCTTGAACATAAATGGAATACATTCATGAAATTAAGTACTTCTGTCACTTTGGAAATACGTTATTTTGAAGTATTTTGCCTACAAATATTCATTAGATTTGTTCCTGTCTTTCAATATCCACAAAACAACTACCACTGAAAAAGAAAAAGATATGCCAGTTATTGTAAATGAACGTCAGCTGTCTGAGCACGTTTTGCTAATAACATACAGTATGCAGGCATGTTCACACTGTGCACACATAAACATAGCATGCCGTAATTAACACAAATGTTTAATTTCTTAGATTGGGTTTAAAGCATTGTGTTTTCAAAATGATATATCTTCAAGTACCTGCAGGAATGCAGGCCACGACACCATCCAAAACAAAAGCCACTGTATGAACTATTAGTCACATATCGAGCCCCATCGTGTGAACTCCCTGTTGTTCAGGTAGCTGTTACTCACCTATCATGTCTCTTAAATGAATCAGCTCCTATACATATAAACTACCAAAGCAAACAGATTTGGCCTGTCGCACAGAAAAATTAGAACTGCTCCTTAGTGCTTAACATTTTGTATGTTTTGAGTTTTATACCTGATTTCGATCTGTGCTTTGTCTGTTTTCATCCCTCTGGTTTTGCTGCTTCAGCGTTTTAACTAGCTTTTAATTACAGAAAATGTTAAAGATCAGAGAAATTTGAAGCCTCAAGTCTCATATGGTGCATTCACCTAAAAATGAACAAAACAGTAAGCATTTTAATGCTCTAATAAATTCACAAATCAACATTTGTTCCCCAAAAATGTTCATTTAATTGCACACATTCGTGATTTTAAGGAAGTTTATTTAGTTCTCTGAACACAGAGTTAATAATCGAGACCTACTAGCAGCGTGGCCTGGAAATCAAAATACGCAATTTAATATGAAGAGAATAAAAGGGAAATTGGTAACTGTGAGAAAAAAAGTTTCAAAGACGAATAGGTGTCCTGTGGAAATAGACACTAAATTATAGGAAGAGATCTAAGAGGAAAAGTGGACAAAAAGTAAGTTACAAAGTTGAAATATGATTAAAAAATAGTAGCATCATCACTGTCCTTTATGTTATATATTTAAAGACATCATAGTTGGTAACCCATGATTTCCAGATGACAGTATTAGACTACACAGAATACAGTATGCAGTTCAAAAAAACTATAATGAGACAAACTGAGGAGATTAAATTTAAAAAGGAAAATTGTTTTAAGTTACAGAATAGACTTTTAAGTCAGTGATTCCAGAAGAAAGCTGAAGAGAACTAGCTGAGTTAACTGATAATCAAAAGCAAATGTGCATTGGAGTCAGGTAGAAGTAACCTGAGCTCCCAAAGGCACGCAGGCAAACGTTTCTGGTAAGGAGGTGAACTGTGGAATCACTTCAGAGGAAATGATGGTGACACTGTAGTTGAGCCACTTAAAGCTGGAGTGAAAAAAAGCCCAGAGAGAACCCAACCAAGGTTGCAGAATGTAAACTAGAGAGTGCTGACCAGGTCAGCCCCTGTATCTTTTTCATCTCTAAAATTTTGCTATTATTTTGTCATTTGCTTCTGAGTGACTCTTTTGCCTAAAGCTAAATCTTTGAATAAAATGTTTCATGAAAACAATCCTAGGCAGTTCATTTCCACGTTGGTTTCAGGAAACAAGACAGAAAAGCTTCCCTTGTGTTAGTATTTGCTGCCTAGCTACTGTCCCAGGAGTCACAAGCATTGGCTTGAAATATACATTTAAAAATCAGAAGTGAAAATTGTAGTCTTAATAAGTGTGGCCATATGCTGAAGATCTCAAAGGTATAATTGTATTAGACAGAAGCACATTCCTTCAATTTATTTGACACGGATAGATATGTGCTGCCTTTGTCTCTTCTTACACTTTCTGTAGGATGGTATCCAACTTACTTTTTTCTATTAACAAGTGAAATAGAAATATGTCATATTACACATTTACATTTACAATTACATATTACACAGTTATATTTACATAGGGATAAATATTATGTAATTATATAATACTTTGGAAAATATTTTGCATAAAATTGGGGAATATTAAGAGAATTTATTAAAAGCTCAGTTTTCTAGCTGATGTCAAAATGAGGCTTGGAAGTATATCCAATCTGTTGGACACCACAATCCTAAGCCTTTGGGTACTTGGTTTTGTGGAGAGGACACACAAGGTATGTGGGAACAAGCCCAGTGTAAACCAGCTGCATGCTATAGAATGGTCTGGTGCTAGAGAATGGTTAAATCATTACCAAAATATTTAAGTGCGGCTTCAGAGAATTGCTGCTTGCAGACAGAGCTCATTACGTTTTAGACAGGTGTAGGAGAGGAGATGGTGCTGAAAGTGCCAGGAGTGCATGCAAGGTAACTCTCCTCAAAGCAGTGACTTGATGGTGGGATCAGTCCTACAGAAAACTGCAGTCAAAGGATTGGCTCCTTCCCCTGCTGTTCTCATATTTTCATGTCAACTACAAGCTGGGTGAAGCTGTGCTGCTGTGTGGGAATGTGATTGAGGACTCTGTTGGGCAGAGGAGGACGAGAGCAGAAGGCACACACTAGGGTCTGGGGGTTGCATCCATGGTTTCTTATGTTGTCCTGTTTGTTCTGATTGCTAGCATGCTGTTGCATCCACTTTCATGGTCCTGACTGGAGACTGGTGTAGGGCTGGCATGGATGAGAAGTGGTGCACTTTTGGTGGAGCCTTTTGTATGGGATCTATGTCATAAGTTTCTCCATTCCTTTTCTCCTTATTTCTTATGAGAGAGGCCATCAATGACAGAATTCAGGCTTTGCAGACTAGGGCACATTCTGATTTACTAGCTTTGCTTCCTGACAGTGATGTTAATTGAATTAGTTCAGATTGGGTGTGACATAAAATGAAATCCCAGTGAAGTACTACTTTTTCTGAAGTTTTGCTATCTTTTAGTTTCCATTCTAATAAGGACAGGTTTTCTGTTCACATTTTAAAAATGTCTTTAAACAGCCAATGAACTAAAGCTGACAGGCTGGAGAATTTGTATCTCACAGCCAGCCAGATGAAATTGTTTTAATTGTTTAATTTATTGTGAATGTGAATGGAAATGGTTATTACTGCAAAGCTTGTGCAGTTCTGAGACTCTTTACTGCTAATCTCTGAAAATTAGTAAATGAAGATGTATCTTTTCCCTTTTCTTGAATAAACTTAACAAAATAACATTTTGTGGTTTTGCTGCTTCACTACTTTGTCTTCTTTCAAATCTGGTAGAAAATATATGTATAAATTAATAATGAGCCTTTTGCAACACTCCCTGGAGGCATTCAAAGATGGGTTAATTGGAGCTCAGTGCAGCCTCATCTGCTAGGTAGGTCTCTAAGGCAGATGGGTTGGAACTAGCTGGACTTTAAGGTCCCTTCTGTGCTTGTGTGAAATAATATGACATAGCATGTGTGTTACATATGTGTGCATCCATGTGTGTATGCGAAGATGTATATGTATGTAAAGGGAGGACACTTCACATATCATGCCCTTCTTATTAATTTTAAAATAAGGTACATTTGATTTTGAGGCTGACAGGACCTTACTGGAGCAGAATTATATTTAAAATATATATAATGTAATTTTAATATAATTAATTAATTAATTATTAATTAATTAATATAATTTTAAATATTCAACAAGTATTTTTGACTTTTGAATTAAGAGATGACATACGCCATACTTCTAGAGATTCTTTAAATGTAGTGAACTGAATAGTCATCCTTGTTCTGACATTATAGCGAAGGAGAGACGGCTTCATGTGAATGATGAAGCTGCACGTTCAGCGTTTGTCAGTTCAAGGACTGCTTGTTAGACACATGTTCATGATAAGCAAAACTTCTAATGTTCTTTGGTCACTGCCTTAAATAGACTAACTTCAGAAGGTTTTAGATAAACTAAAGCTTATTGGAGCAAACTTCCATGGCTCATTTGATACAGTTTATCATTGTTTTGTTTTGTTTTGTTTGGTGTTTGTTGTTTTTTTTTTTAAATTGTTCAAAGCATCCTGTCTTGAAATTCATTTCAGAGTAGCATCTCCTAAGCCTGGAGATCTTCTAAATAACACCCAAAGTGTTATATGAGTATTGACTTAAGAGGCAGTGTACAATTGAAACCATATATTGATTTAGTTTGAGATAAATTTAAATATTTATCTATAATAACTTGGACAAGCCACCAACTCTTAGGGAGCTCTGCTATCACTTACTTTAGCAAAGTGTGATAGACGTGAAATAAATCTATGGAGGATATATATATATATGTAGGAGGTCTTCAGAAAGTTTATTTACTTTAGACACAGAATGGTGGTTTTCAGGAGCACAAGCTTGTGTGATCTTCATGTCAGTACATGTCACAACTGTAACTAGACTTCAGGATAGTTTTGCAACTTGTAAGAAAGTTGAGTATCAAAGCAAATAAGTGGATGCCAGAATCTCCCTGTCACGGGGGTCTGCAGAAATTCTTACAAAGCCTATGTAGAAATAACTATTATGACAATTTTATCCAGGAGGTTCATTTTCAAAAAACAAGAATCAGGAATGAACTTTTCTTAAAGAAAGCGGTATGGTGGATGAGACTCATAAGCTTGACAGTTGAATTCCTGTTCTGTTTTGACATGCTTTAGTTTAATCTCAATGGACCCAGCTGAGGATTTTACATCTTCGTGAACAGATTCTTAAATTGGATAGGAATAAATTCTTTATACATCTTTACAAGGGTTTCTTCACTTATTTGTTTATTTATATTTTAAATCCAACAACGAAGGAAAAGATCCCAGCCACCATCCTATACCGAACCTATCAGTTTAGGTAGATATTGAAGTTCTTGAAACTTGCCTGCTTTGGACAGGTGGATCTTGTTTCCCACAGCACCCTGCAAATATACAACTCCACAAAAAGCTTAGCATCTTCTGTGACATGATCATTTTAATGTTAATGGAAGTTGAGATCATTTACCAACTTGTAGTGGTCACTCAGCAGGTCTAAAACTTCAAATGCAGGGAAAAGAACAATTAAAAAAATTTCAAGACAGAGTCAATGTGCAATTATGGAATTTTTATTTTCTGACCCAAATCTAGCAATCAGTGAAATGTAGTGTATCATATTAGGAATTTCTGACAGAACAAACTGCATCCTAATACTCCTGTCTAAGCTTTAACACTGAGGCAAATGGCAGCCATAAAGCCACTGGAAAAGATTGGGAGAATGTATATGTGGGACATTTGTTGTTGAAGAGCTTCTGCTTCACGTTAGAAATTTTTGATCTTCTGAAAGGAATAGATTCATAGGAATATGAACAAATCTGAACACAATGGCCAGTGGCTGCCAGATTGTCAGATTGCCTTGAGAAGGCTTAACCAGTGTTGTCCTCATGGAGTTGGAGAGCTGTTGTAGTGCTTCAAAACCAACTTTGTAATTCCTGATTCTTTTCTTTGTTTTATCCTAAACACAGCTGGGAGTTTAAAAAAAAAAAAAAAAAAAGTACTACATGATAAACACTAGCCAGAGTAAAAAAGAAATTTCCTGAGCTTAAATTTACTAGACATGATAAGAAAGAAACCTACTTTATATATGTGATTATTGAGTTGAGCAGAGATCAATGCTGCACCTGTGAGAGCTGCTCAGCCTCCTCTGTTCTGGGTTGAGGGGCCTCAGTCAATCCTTGCATATTTTGCCCTCCAGACCCTTCATCCTTTGTAGCCCTACTTTGGATGTTCTCTAATAGGTTTATGCCCTTCCAACACTGTGCCATCCTACCCACATGTGGTGCTGGAGGTGATGATGCACAGAGCAGAGGGAACAACTCCTTGCCTCATCCAGTGGCCGTGCTGGGCCTGCTGCACCCTAGGGTCCTGTTCATATTTAATTTGGTTCTTGCTGGTACTATTTGTTGATGGCTTAAGAGTGAGCAATGAAGGAGCTTTTCTTTCTCCCGAGACTCAAATACACTGTGTGGATATCTAAAATCTTGCAATATTGACAATGAAACAACCGAAAACAGAACCACAACTTTGAGTTGCAGGGTGTCAGTAGAGATATACTTGGTATTTGCTGTGTGTGGCCTTAACCTGATTATTTCTGAGAGACTCTCACTCTCACTGGGCCATGTGTATCATCTTTTATAATTGCACTAAAAGATGAATATGGTAATGGAAGTGTTTGGGAAAAAAAGAAGTGGAAAAAAAAAATTGAATGTTTGCTAAAATGTTTTAATTTTCTTCTGGAGAAAAAATACGGTTTATTCATTTCTATCTCTCTGTGTTCCAATATCACTGCATAGGAGTTTCACACTGGGTGCCATTTCTCCTATGTGAATAGTGCTCTGATGCAATATAGTTTCCTGTCTAATTGAGTTGTAGGTGCATCACTGAGTTGTGTGGGTGCAGGTGCTTGCATGCTGAAAAACAAACCCAGTGTATAAAGTAAAAAGTAAGCAAACTCCAAGAAGAAAACATGGTGCAAGATTTAAATGTATGAGGGCTGCTTTGAAAGTATTGCCTCCTATTTTATGATGCTGACCCACAGTGTCAGAGGAGGATGGAGGTATGTCAGTAGAGATTGGATCTTTCCCATCAATATCCCATTACAATTTGTTGCTGTGTGACAAATGGCAGTGGAGGGGCAGTTTGACAGAATGGTGTCTGACATGGAAGTGCGTCTGGAGCAAGCCTGTGTCAAAGAATTCTTGTATGCAGAAAAAATGGCATTTTTTTTGTGACTGACATTCACTGACATTTGCTAAATGTTTGTGGAGACAAAACAATGGACGTGTGCACAGTGAGGCAGTGGGTGGTGTGTTTCAGCATCGGTATCCATGACATGAAAGACAAGTTAGATACTGGATGGCCATGCAGAGCTGTTACACCTTGCCATGAAGAGTCTTGATCAGCTCATCCATGTGAATTGGCAGATTACAACCAGAGAACTGTGTACAGATTTGAATACTGGCTTCAGTGTTTTGGAAATAATGGTGGCATTGTTGAAATATTGCAAAGTTTGCACCCACAAATGCTCACGCAGGAATGGAAGAATGACCACATGCATGTTTGTCAGATGTATGTCAGGACATATTGGACCAACATGAGGCTTCAGTGACAGTTTTCAGGATAAAATTATTACCCGGGACAAGATGTAATGTCATTACAATAAACCAAAGTCAAAACAGCAGTCCATGGAGTGGTGACTTGTGAATTACTAAAAATAAAAAGTTCAAGACATAGTCCTCAAAGGGCAAAGTGATGTGATCTCTCTTTTGGGCTTGAAAGGAAGTGATCATTCTTGATTTCCTGGAACCTGGATAAGTCATCAACTCTGACAAATCCATTGCAATATTGACCAGGCTGAAGCTTCAAATTTCCAGAGTTTGGCCAGGAATGAAGACAGTTTATGTCTGGCATCAATATCAATCCACACAACTTCGAGGACTGTGGAGTATGTTGCCAATCTTGGCTGCTCTGTCATACCAAACCCACCTCACAGTCTGGATTTGCTACCTTCTGGCTTGGATCTGTTTGGGCCAATGAAGGTGAACTGTGTGGACAACATTTTCCGAGCTAAGATGTGGCTGTGAAACAGTGGTTCACCTCTGCTGGTGCAGGTTGTTAATGAGCATAACATGCAGGCTCTTGTTCAACTCTAGTGAAAATGCACAGCTAATGTGGGTGATTGTCTCAGCCTTGTAGCTGAGAATTTGCTCTATCAGATAGTGTTATTGTGCTCTCTGCATCTGATGTTTTCTCCATGCAAACAAACAGAAGGCACTACTTTTGGAAAAATCTAGTTGTAATATCTGATGTTGTAATTAAATTTTGAAGTGTCAGAGTAATAAATAATGGGAAACTGAATTTTTATATGCTTTTTTTGAATTCATGTAGATTAGTTTACAATTG
The DNA here is from genome assembly GCF_019232065.1 of Centrocercus urophasianus. Classification (NCBI taxonomy): domain Eukaryota; kingdom Metazoa; phylum Chordata; class Aves; order Galliformes; family Phasianidae; genus Centrocercus; species Centrocercus urophasianus. Next base: position 4,503,145 of record NW_024884767.1, on the reverse strand, counting down.
AATTGCGTCGTAGAGAACAGAAGCTACTGTTTTCAAAGAAAAGAAAATGAGGTGGCTTTAAAAGGAAGGAAAAAGTCAACAGGTGTTAATATTAGGAAAAAAGAAAGATAATTGCGTTTTCTAGTTATCATAGCAAGTTTAACCTAAGTTGTAATATCATAGCCACTGAAGCCAAGAAAATATTATTTTAACTTAGATGAAATCTATGCAGCTTGACTTCAGTCTTAATTTATTTGTCCAGATGTATTCTTGCTTGGGTTAAGCAACAAAGCTAAAAACCATTTTTTCTAGTATTTTTTTTTTTCGTTTTCCCAACTTGTATATACACTTCAAACATCCCTTTAGTCAGTTTGGGCAATAGAAATAAAATCCTAATCAGTGGGGGTAGGTAAAAAATGTCAGTAATGAAGAACAAGTTTTTTTCTATTATGACAGTGAGTAATTTAACCAATCATATTGATTGTCCTTAAAAAATAGAAAGAAAGAAATTAGCAGATTCTCAGACTAAATGGATGATTAAAAAAAATCATTAATGATTTTACTCACAATCACCATTCTTTTTAACAATAATTTTTGATAATGTATATGAGCAGAACTTGAACTCAAGACTGCATAGTACACACAAAAAATTTCATTTCTTCTTCCATATGGATAAATGTGCAGAGATCAGTTTCTTAGTTAATGTTATGTAAGTCTGTGGAACAGCTGATTTATCCTGCTTCCACACTGACAAAAAAGCAGAGTCCTTAGATTTGCTTGTAAATGCAAGCCTGAAATTGCTTTGGCTATTAGAAGTGTCTGTTTTTACTCATTAGTTAGCTTCTTCTGCATCTAAATTATAAGAAGAGAAGTAAAATTCTACTTATTTGCTTACTCAGGTTACTAAAGTGAAACACTGTCAGACTAAACTGTACCAGTATACATTAAGGATGGAGGTTATTTTTTCCAGCAGGACTGCACAGTCTTTGTGAGGACAACTTTGAGTATCAGGCATAGAAATAATTTGAAATTATAGATGATCCAATTTAAAAGTTGAAGATATATTTGCAAAATGTATTGTGTTTGTACATTTTATCTGAAAGTTGATTTTCCAAATTAATCTTTTAAAGCAGTGGTTTGGGTTATCTAATTACTCTTGCATTTTATTTAATAAGGTAGAAATAGAGAAGGTTCATAGTTACATTATTGTGAGTTTTGTAACTTTTGCAAATAGCCACGGTTGTCAAAATTTAGAAAATAATCTTAAAAAATGAAGCTGCAATATTTATTTATTTATAAATTTTGTTTACTTACAGTAAATACTTATTTGTAATTTTTAAACTAAACTCTAAATGCTATTTTAAAATGAAGAGTATTTTTATGATAGTTAATGGAAAATACTGTAGAAAGCAATACAAACGTCAGTGTATATAATATAAATATATACATCAGTAAATGTGAAATCATCATGTGCTAGTTGAATAAGAATTTTTTTAAACGAGTAATGTGTTTTATGAACATTTGAAAATGTGAATGATACTTTTAAGATAGAAAGAACTTCTTAAAAATAATTATATCTTTTTTTTTTTTTTCCCCCCCACTAAGGCAAAAATGTATGGAATATGGCAAAGTCCCATAACAGATAATTGTCATGAGTTGCTTTTTTTCAACCTGTTTCTCTGTTCACTTAAGGTAAGATACTGCCTCTTCTCCATCCTCCACTAAGTAAGTGAAAAGTATTAAAAACCCTAAAGGCTATGGATATGCTGTAATGCTTAACTTTTAGGGGCTCACACAAAACATCTAATTTTGCGTTAAGCTGCTATTCAGTTATTGCTTTTCTCCAAGACTTAGTCACTCATTTTAGGCCAGATTGTGCCATTGATTTTTAAAAAGTATTCCTCACTGACGTTAATAGGAGGGTCTGCTCAAAAATCAATGGCCTGATCTGGATCACCATGAGATCCCTCACAAGGAAGGTGCCTGGTGCCTCATAAAAAGAGGATAAGTGGAAGTACTGATAGCGTGGCAGCTGGAAAATGAAAGGAGGGCTGATAGGAAACGATGCTCAAAAATAGAAACCGAGCTGAAGGTGATGTTTCGGCTCTTGGGCCTTCTTCAGCCTCTATGCTGACAACAGCGTTTTTCTGTCTGCCTCAGCTGGAGGAAGGCCTCACAGACAGAATATTTCCTTCATCCCAGTCTGCATTCCCATGTGCGTTTTAGAGATAGGAAGAGTGTTGTTGGGGCAAAAGCAGTGGGCAATAGGGAGTTCAGAAGAAAACTATTTGTCCTAAGTAACAGGCTCTGAGGAGCATGTCCCCAGAGTTACTCTGACTTCAGAATTCTGTCCAGCGACAGTGCTGGTAAATAATTATTTACAAGTTGTGTACTACTAACCTAGCTAAACCTGGAGTACACAAATGTTGCTCCAGAAATTGCTGTCTAAATATTGTCCTAGTGTTGGTGTCTTGCAGCAGGGCCTGGCCCCAGCCTCTGCTTGCTTCAGGAGTTTCATGGAGGTAAAGCATTCAACTCCAGGTCTCAACTGCACACAGGGGACCTACTTCAGGTATGCAACCATGGAAGTACCAGCTTGCAGGGTATATTCACAAAAGATTGATTTATTCTTGGTTAGGAGTTTGGGCAGCCAGGTTCTTTTAAAGATATACATCTCAACAGTTGTGTCATAATTTGTGTGCTTACCTCGTTTACATACCTCCTTTAAGTTGCTGGTTTTTAATTAATATGTAAATGTAAACTTTTTAAATAATGCCCTTGAATTCGAGGAGATAATGCCAGAAAGAAATCAAAACATTAACTCTTCATTCAGCTGAGTAGCTAGTGTTTATTGCCTCTCACAGAGACCTCTTATAGATGCATTCCAGTAGCATACACATGAACTTACTCTGCTAAAAATAGGTTTGCCTTTGACAGATGTGGCCTTAGGCATGCAGAGGCTGTGACATTCAGAGGCATAAAATATGAAAGCCTAAAACACAGTGGATGCAGTTTTCCGATTTTCTCAAAATAAAGGGAAGCAATCTCATGTAGGAAGGAGTACATGCATCCTCCGTAAGAAACCTAAATATTATTGTTTAGAATTACAAGAACTGTCAACAATAGTACTAAACACTTTTACAGTGTTTTCTATTCAAAACATTGTGCAAGCTGTAAGAAATTAACCAGTAAGATATCTGATTTGACATGATGTCTTCTTGGCTTAGGATAGCCACGTCTTTGGGTAAAAATATATACAGCCGTGAACAAAATTGTGTCAGAGAGCAAAACACAGCAAAGGCTGTACAGCCCTGAGTGTTTCTGGAACCAAAAGAAATGAAGTAAAATTCAGGCATGGGCAACTTTGTTATTTCTTGCTCCTTACCTGTTTCAGTTACATCACTTATTTATTTATTTATTTATTAAAGTGATTTTCTATCTAGGAAGGTAATTATAATGGAATGCTTCTTCAGCTGTTGTTAGCCCTAGGTGCTTTAGAAATGACAGCTTTGTAAAGAAGATTCACTAGCCCCTTTGAGTTCCTCTTAAAGTTCCTCTGTCACACTCTTCTGAGCTCCTGATGAGTTGAATGAGTTTCATATTATGGAGCTTCTTACCTGCACGACCTTTGTCCTGGATGTAGAAATATTTGTTATCTGTTCTACCATAAATTATACTGTCTGAATGTTTTCTCTTGACATTGATACATACTAATGAAGATAACAGGTGTTCGTGTTCATGGCTGGCTGAAATGAACTTCCAGTTATGCCAGACATTATAGACTAGTGGCTGAAGTATGGAGGGAACCTTGAAGATGATGGCTGAGCATCACATAGTGCTTTGCTTGCTCCCTCCCCAGAAGGATGGGAGAGAGAATTGGAAAAAAAGGAAAATGACAAAGTAGAACTTGTGGTTGAGATAAAACTATTTACTAAGAAAAGGAAAAGAATTGTAACAAATATGTATAGGTATACACATAAATGTATGGGTATAGCAAGTGATGCACAAGGAATTGCCCACCACCCCCTGACTGATGCCCATCTAGGCACTCCAAGCAGCTGAAGAGGGTGAGATAAACTCCCACTCCCTTCAAATTATCTTTTGCCTGATGGCATATTGTATGGGACATCCCTTTGGCCAGATTGAACCAACTGTCCTAATCCTGTTCCGTGCCAGTTCCTTGGGCTCTTTGCTGAGGATGGCTTTGGATCTACAACACTGCTTAGCAGCAACTATAAATATCAGCGTGTTATCAGTGGCATTTTTCTCCTAGAACTGAAACGTAGCATCATAACCGGTGATGAAATAACCCAAAGAAATAACTCCATCTCAGCAGGAACTAAGACATATCATATAATATTGGTGGGAATTTTGCTTTTGCTCTTGAAAGACAGACACAGTCCCTCATTGGCAGGATGGAGTACAATTCTTTAACTGAGTAAGTTTGCAAGGTACAGAATGGAATAGAATAGAGGAGAAATGATGGATTAATCATTTTGAAAATGGGTGGTGAGGTGATTTCGTAAACACAGCAGATCAGCAAAAATGACTAGTAAGATTTAAAATCCTGAATAGAACTGCTCTAGAAAATGTGAGAACCCAGAATCTCCCACAGCTGTCAGGAGGACAGTGTCATGGCTTTAGGCATCAGCTGCAATACCTGTGGGCTTATGGTAGAGGCTTGCACTGCAGACATAAGGACAGTGTCCAGAGAACAATTTGGTAGATACAAATGGCAACTCCTCTAATTGGTAATGACTTGAAATTACAAAATTATAATGCAAATGTAGATGAGTTGAGGTAGAGAGAGGAATTTAAAGCAGAGTTTTTAGTATTCCGCATTTTCAAGTGAATGTCTTTTCAACAAGGAAATTGTGGAAAGCACGATATGTTTGTAGAATATGGCAGTCAGAGGGAAGAATGAGTGGTACTTACTGGACTGCATATGGAAACATGTTTCTGAAATTATATTTTGCCCTTTTTTGTTTTTGTTTTTAAATACACACTAAATGTAGAACTTATTTTTTATGAACAATTTTGGTTAAAGTTTGCAATTTGTTTGTATTTTCCTGAAGTTTTACCTATAGATACAGATTATTTCCTTCTGAGTAAGCTGCAGACATTATGCCCTACAGCTCAGCATTTTAACAGTTACTTTTATGTTATGATTATACTCAATTAAATGACATATAAAAGCCATGACTTCTGCTTAACCATTCCTGTTATACTGAGATTGCTATTGGTTAACTGAGTGACCTACAAACTTCAAAACAAAGTTGCTGTCTCTCTTTTCTCTGATATTAGTGTTTATATTGCTCCTCCAAATGATCTTATTAAAAATACCTAAATGTGATTCCAAGAGGGAAACTCTAAATCTCATGAACCTTCAAACAGCAAGTTGCATCATAGGATAAAACTAGCAGCAATTAGTGTTTTTTTCAAAGTGTGAGGGGTATTTGGAATCTAAACAAAAGAACACGCAAAGCTACAGGGAGTATTTCCTGCTGCAAAAATAAGGTAATCTACATGAAATTGTTGTTGAAGCTGAGAAGTACTTAAAGGTGTTTAAAACAGAGAAAATATTGTTTCTTAAGCTAAATTACAGAATTTACATGTATAATCAACTTTCATAAGAAATAACTATAGTGATTTTCTAGCAAAGTTTTAGCTATACTAATGAGCTTCACTTAGCTTCAGTTATGCTATGCAGGAATTTACATGCCGCACAAGTGGCTCACAGGCAAAGAAAATAAGTGAAATTTCCTTCTTGAGTTGTTGCTTCATGATGGGCCATTCTGGTTTTAGGCAGATTTTTGTGTGTTGAAATAATGCTGGCAAGGTGCACTGCCTGGATAGTCTGATCCATGGCATCAGTTCCCATTCTTTTTGCCACTGGACAGTTAATTCCCATGGAAGTAATGGAAACAGCCTCTGCAACAGTAATGGTTAAAAATTCATAAGGGTCACAATTAAAAGTTGTCTGTGAGAAAATAGTAGGGACATTATGTATTAAAATATGTGAACAAATGTAGCCTTTCAGATCTAAAATAAAAAATACCTTAATCCTCAGGATTTTTCAGGTCACAAACCATTTTCCAATTTGGTGGCTATGGTGTTTCAAACCTCAGTAAATACATTGAAACATGTTTCGTAAGGCTGCCTTCTGTAAGACGACTGTTTGATATATTATATATTCCACTGACATTTTTAAATGAAGATTTCTTTGTATGTGTAAGAGCACTGTGAAATCGTAGTCTCTTATTCTGTAAAATCTAATGTAATCTGTAGACCTTTTCTGCAAAGTGCAGTCCACTCTTTTGAGACACTGAAAGACTCCTTCAAACATTTTGCTCATATCTTCTTTTTCTGTTTTGTTGTCGATTTTTGTTGCTTTTTTTGGTCTGATTTTCCACAGCTCTTTCCTTTATGCCCTCCAATATGCATTCTACTCTCCCTCTGAGTGTCAGCGAATCCCTTATGTCTCTTTCTTCTAAGCACCTTTTGACTTTTCTATTCTCATTCAAGTACAGACAGGTGATTTTTTTTCTTAAGTTAGTAAAGTATCTCTGAGCCTAATTACTCATACCATAAGGTTATATGGTTATTTGTCACACCAGCCAACAACTCTGAACTGGCTTAGCACATTGAATAAACAGATTGACATAAATGTGTGGAAAATATGCCCTTCATCTGAACAGGAAAACTTGCCCCTTGCTAGAATTGTTACTTTAAGACTTCTTCAGCTGTAGCAAGAAGCACAATACCAAATTTACAGAGCATTTTATGTATGCTTAACCATCACAGGAACAGTAAAAGGTGAGACAAATTTATGGCTCTTTATAGTATATAATATCTGATGATCACCTCAACATGTACATGCATATTCTGAAACTACTGAATATGGAGATTTTAAAGGTGAGCTATGTGACTTATCTCAAAGTCTTTTGTTATCAACACAGTGTAATGAATAGGCAGCAATGTCATAAAATGCTTTTTTTAAAAAAAACTCAATCTTCTATTTGAGTTCCCTGGATTCTTTAAAAACTGCTGATCCAATAAAAAGATATATAGACGTAAGCTTTAATAAGCACAGATCTGCCTGTGCAGATATACACTCTAATAGGGCATTATTGCCATCTCATTGCTAGGTTTAGAATGTCATTCCTGCCTTTTCTTAATTAGATTTGAATTGCAAAGTCACGCTTCAGAAACAGCTGGGCTCATTTTAGTACTCAAGAAATACTATTTTTATTGCTCCATGTTTCCCATTAACTAAGAAGTAAACACTATTTTTTTCTCAAGTAGATTATTTGGATTATACTCTAACTAAAATGAGGAATAAAGGAGTTCAAATTTTCACGACAACAAAGGGAATGACCCTCTTCAGATGCATCTGTGTTTGGTCTCAGATCTCAGAGCTCACAGACAGTCCACAGTGTGTGCATGGCAGAAACCACAGACATTTCTGGATGAAAACCCTTCTGAAGAACCCCAGACCCTTGCTCTCATATCACAAAGGACTATTGTCATAAACGTGCACCTTCAAGTATAGTTTCATTGGAGCTGGTTGACATTATACCAATGTTTTGAATGGATGTTTTTGTTTGTTTGTTTGTTTTTGTTTGCCTGTCATATGACAGAAAACTGGAAATAAAGAATCAAGTAATAAACCAAATAAAATGACCCAGGAGAAGGTCGCAATAGTATTTATAAACATCTATAAACTTCTGATTAAAAGAAGGCACTGACAATGAAATTCAGAGTCTAGAGAAGTGCACTGATCGTATCTTATTGAATGTAGGCTGCTGCAGCTCTCAGGTACTCACACCAAGAAATGCTGCATAGTTACAACAGCTGCCTCCCCTCTGCAAAATTTTCTTTGCCTTACTTGCCAAAATACACATCATAAATACGACAAAATGCCAAGTTGGCGATAATGGTGCTAATGTTGCCAGTGTGAAGGTTTGCAATCATACGAGCAATTGGACACTTTCAGTGGTGTCATGACATTTTGAGTCCTTACAGCTGGTGACAACCCTTTTCTTTGTGCACTCCTACCTTGAGGGAGCACATACAAAGCCAGGTGAATGTTATTCATTTGTTCCTTTATGTTACTCTAGGGGTGCTTTCAAAACAACAGTCTGGCATTGAAGGACTTTGGGTACAGTACTCTGTAGCCACTTCTTTTCTTTATGTGACACTGTAGAATTTTCTTTTTGGAAGAAAGAAAACATGAAAATTCATGTTATATCGTGACTGACTATTTTCATTGGTAGTAATTGCAAACAAACTTTTTTTTTTTTTTTTTTTTTTTTCATAAAACTTTTGAGAAACTAATTTTCAAAATTAGGCAAAAAGTACCCATGACAAAATATTGCACAGTCAGTAGGGGAGGTACTCCAGCCCTCTGATCATCTTTTTGCCCCTCTTCTGGACCTGCTCCAACAGCTTGCTGTCCTTGATTGGGGGTCCCAGAACTGGACACAGTACTCCAGTTGGGGTCTCACGAGAGCAGAGTAGAGGAGCAGAATCACCTCCCTCACATTTCTCTTGATGCAACCCAGGATACAGTTGGCATTCTGGGCTGCAAGGACACTTGTGTTACATGGTGTGTGTACTGTCCTGCTTTCCTGTTCTACCCATATTATGAACCTTTTTTTCTTATTCACAAGACTCAGAATTCTTAAACAGATATGTAGCTTGTTCTGGAACAGGGCAATTTTGTGAACACATACTTACATGAGTACTGGTATTAGCCTTAATAGTACTCCCACTTTTGCCAAGGAAAAAAAGATGTAAGTTCGAAAGTTTTCACAAGTCATGCTGACATTAAAGGAGTGAGGTGGTTTTTTTTTTTTTTTTTTATAACCAAAATAGTATTTGTTGTTTCTTACTGCTGTTCTATTTCTCTGTCTCCGCTCAATCCCACAGCAAGCAAAGGTGGTGAAGAACTTATGGATTGTCTAATACCTTTCTTTACCTCTCTAGGATTGTTCCTTATAGTATATTTTTCAGTGTTTTGTGCTGTGTTTTATTGTAAAGGACATGATCCCACCATTTCCCCTGGAAAACCACTCAGCAGTCTAATAGAATTTGCCATTAGGAATATTTTTCCTTTGTTCTGCTCACATTTTCCTTTCTTGATTTCATTCATATACTTCTATTTAATGGTAATGATCTGACAATCACACTGTATCATCTTTCCAGATACATTCTCAAACACTTGGAGCCTAATTCCACACTCATTTCTAACTCACAGTGACTCGATGATGAAAATTTGATCTCCAAGGGCAGTTCTGCAAGGTACAGCACACATTTCTCTAGTTCACTGCCACCCTGTTGGATCCAAGTCTTCTGCATTTGTGTTCAAGCCCCCTCATCACATTGCCCTACCTTTTTTGACATAGATTTTGACCTACTTTTGCCCTCTCTTTTTGGCTGGTGATGTTACCCCAGTGCCCTGTCTGACTGCTCACCTCCTCCCTGCTGGTTGCAGAAAGCATCATCACTGCCTTGAATAGCAAGATGCCCACATTCGCCTCAGCTAATGTCCAGTTTTCTATGCTAACATGAAAGTATCCCAGGTGATCTTTTTAGTTTTGGGGAATTTATTTAATTTTCAAGTTATAAACTGGAATATTCAATCGTAAGTTGAACTTGCTTTTGCTGATTAACCATAGTTATTTTTTTGTCACGAAGTTGATGTCTCTCCTCTCATTTTATCCTGTTCTCAGACTTGAGTTGAGATTTTACTAGAAGAAAGTTTCTCTAGGAAAAGTTATTTGCTTTGGAAGCACAATGCCTAAATCCTTTGTAGCTAAAAATACACACACACACACACGCACACGCACATGCACAGACATATATATAATGTATCAGTATGAAATTCTAACAAGACAAAAGAATTCTGTAATTTTCACTAGACTTTGTACTTCAACATCAAATGTACCTTGAGTTCCAAGGAAATAAATAAATGCACAGTAAATAGAGCACATCTCCATTCTGAATGTGAGCATCCTGAGAAAATAGCAGGAATCCCACATACAAACATTGCTCAATGACAAGAATAAGTACAAAGAATGACTTTGGATGCTGAGGCCTTGTGATGAAAAGGCCTTTTGACATGAACTGTAGAAGTATTTGCAATCAGTCTTGGCTAGATCTCCAAGTGTATCTGCAAATTAATTGTTATTTACTCAAGTTTTATGGGTACTTTTTCATGAGCCTTGCCAAAACTCCTTGCTGGAGAAGGGAGAGCTTTCTTTCTTCTTTGATGAAAGTATCTGTAGAGCTTTCAGGCTGGGGTGCACTTGAAGGTAAGCCTTCTTTGCTGTGAAAGGTTATTTGAGGAAAGGAAGGCAGTACAAGCAACTGTGGTGCAAACAGTGATCCTGGGCTGAAGGAAGGACAAGAGGTAGAAATTTGGTTGAGAACCCCATTCTCATTTGATTTTTTTAGGGGAAAAAACAATCAAATGAACAAGAAAAGAAAATAAAACAAAACAAAAAAAAACAACCAACCCCAAACAAGCACATTCTTTGTGATCTTGCATGGGAAAATATCTGTGGAGACCACCTTCTTTTGATTTTAGTTCTAATCCTCTTGCCTCTTCATTACCTTCCATATCTCCTTAGGGAATTGTCTTGTCTTTATTTTTTATTTGACCTGACATAAGTATCTCTGCATTTTACAAGAAGGCATTTATTTGTTTCACTGATATCTAAATTCTCTTTTACCATTTGCCTCAGGCTTGTGTTGTATTATCCCTAACCAGGAATCTGTGCACATAGTACACTCCTATGGCTCCCTGAGCCTGTGAGCAACATCTGTAAATTGCCATCACTTAATAGTTTGGCAAAAGAGCCCCCATTTTAATTTTATTTACATTTATTTGCATACCAGAACTCTTTCTTTCTTTCGACTGTGCAGTAAATGTAAACAAAAGATACATTTTCACAATTTATTTAAATAATGAAAATGCATAATTTTTTGTTTTTAATATTTATTCATTTTGACACTATTTTTAAGGGTGGTTCTTTTTTTTTTGCATTTGTACTCACTCAAAAATCATCATCCAAAGAAGCCCCAGAATTATTTAAAAGTAGATTTGACAAAAAGGAGTGCACCATTTCATCTTTGCTATTTTTCTTTTCCCTTTCTTTGTACCTACATGAAGCCTATATAAAAATTTTCATCCTTAGACTTAGTTTTAGGTGTGATGATATCCTTGTGTCTGGAGCAGAGAAACCTCTCCTGTCAAAGGTCCCATCCATGCAGTTCAGTGCCTTCCTACAAGCTCTTTGTTGAGAAGTTGAAATGGCAGTCCCCCTTTGTCCCAGGCTGCATATACTAATTTCATAAAGGGTTTATATATTCTCTTGGTAAAAAGAAGAGGCATAGCCACATAGAGCACACACACACACATGCTCTGTATTGCTAATTGCAGTGCTTGATAAAGCACCTTTTTATTTTCTTATACATTCTTGGCTGCGTTTCTTCATCTGATAGGCCCTATCCCTCACTTGTATGTAGTTACCATTTCCCTGTGAGACTGGCTTCACTCATATTTAGGCCCTCAGTAAGGCTTATTTAGTGGTTCACAGGTTATCCTTTTCCAAACACTTGCGCTGCATGACAGAGAGGGTGAAGTTTTGATTTTGTTTGGTTAACCTTTGACTGATGTTTGTACATAGTAAGCAGATTGGAATAAGGGATGGTTTGTCAGCTCTGGAATCCTGTGGGCTATTGCAAAATATGAGTCAATATTCACAACAGTCTCTGTGACTGAAAAATTTGTGTAGGTTACAGTGTGTTCTAATGAACTAAAAACATTTATTAATTTTAAGCTCATGATTCATTTAAGCACAGCATAAATAGGAAAAATTCCAAGTATTATGTATATTCACATTGAGTGATGATTTCTTGCTTTCACAACATCCATTATTTTATATATATATATATATATATATATATACATATATATTTATATATATATTTTTAACCAACAGAGCAATAGGGCCTGGATTTGTTCTCAGCAGAGATATTTTTCTGGCAAGGCAGTGCAGCTGACTGCTCAGTTGAATGTTTAAATTAATGCTCACTTATGCAGAAGTATGCCAACTACCGATGCATAAAACCAACTTCTGTATCACCTGTCTCTTATCTCAATCCCTAACATGGCCCAACTTCACTTACTTTTTGAAATATTGGTGCTCTGTTTGACTACAGATAAGAATACATCCTTGCATCCCTGAACAGCTCTTTTCCTAGCTTAGAATTACAGCTTTCAGGTTTCCAATCTGCCTTCCATGGTGCAATCCTTTCTTTTACAAAACTCTTCATATATTATAAACTTTACTCGTGCAGCCCTCTGCTTAAAGCTATTTGCAGTCTGACAGTATTTTGCTACAGAGCAGAGAACACAAAAATGATGAGGCAACTTAAGTACCTCCTGTCCCACACCAAAAATGTGGTTTCTCTCCAGGTTTTGATTTGGTGACATTCTACAGGAAACAAAGAAGATTGCAAATTGTTTTTATTTTTCTGCCGAATTTCATTGAAGTTCTTTTTCTTGTCCACTGCCATCCATCCAACTTCTCAGAAACTGTAGGAAGTCATTCCAGGATCTTTAGGAAAAAGATTCTTAAAAGACTTTTTTTTTGTTAGTTATGCTAGAAGAAATACTGTAACAGTAATAAGATCAATAGAAGTAGAGAATATTTCCTTCTTGGGAATTTTAAGATTGCTATCTCCATGTATTTGGGGTAAGTAGTGAAGCAAAGGTGTAGCAAGTGATAAGAGTGCTCAAAGGTTTCATTTGTGTAGCCATCTCAAAAACACAATTTGAAGAGTTGGAGCAAATGCAAGTCATGTTTTGGCATGGAATCTAGGAGGAAGAACAGTCTTGAAAGGCATAGCCTGTGCTGATTATGGGATGGTGTTGCTGGAAGGGCTGTGCTGCTCACATTTCATGCTTGCTGGGGTTTGGTAGCTAAAATTATTATTTAAAGACAGCCTTTCACCTTAATCAAGTTTTAAAATTGTTTCCTTATTTATTCAAGGAACTTTATCAGTGCTTATTATAACAAGCTTGGCAAACTGTGGAAAAATACAGGTTTTGTCTATTCTGTGTTTTCTACAAGTTTGAAATTGTAATATGAACCTAACTTGACACGAAATTGATTTTCACAGTCTAAAGGAAGATTATGGGATATTTAATATTCTTTGTGCAGTACGCAGCAAAAGGATCATATAGGCATGATTTAAAAGGTTATCAGCTTCTCAAATATTCCCTGTAAGTTCAGTAGGTCTGTTTGCATATATCCAGCTAAATACAGCACTCGTGGGGTGTGTATATATGTGTACATATATGTATATAACTTTGTAGATGAGCACGTAAAATGCCATCTTTGAAATTTCTTAAGCATACATATCTGCCAATCTATGGAGGATTTCCAATTTCTCTCTCTCTTAGCAAGAGAATCAACCCAGATTGACCTACTGTCTTGTTCATACAGTTCCATCATCAGACTAAAAAGCAAGAATAACATCACATGAATCACTGGAAATAAAACAAAACAAACATAAGAGATTGCAGTGTAAACTCAGTTCTGTTCCTTCTGGTGTATCTAAAATAAATAATCTCCCACTTGGCAAATAGTTAGGTGTGCAGGAGTTCCCTTCAAGGTAGCTTGCCATGACTCACGTGCATAAAATAAAACAGAGACCGCCACGCAGAGGGCTTGTTTATTGAATTCCCCTGATGGCTACATCTGTGCTGGGAATGGGCAGCCCTTGTACACATTGAAGCCCCCAAAACTCAGCCTAGAAAAACATTTTCCTCATAGACATAATTGGTTTTTTGTCAGGAGTAGTATAGTGGAGCACTTTTGTGAGAACTGCAACCAGAAAGTGCTCTGCACAGGTGGTTGCATTGATAGATATTATTCAGTAAGGATAAATACAGAAGGAGCGTAAGCCAAAGTATGCAACATCATGTTTGTGAGTTAACCTGCATTTCCAGGTTGTTTTTCAAAGGGTGAAATAGTTTAGGATGCTTATGTTGAGCAATCCTTTGTCTTTCTATATAACATACAACTAGGAGATTCCCCTTTTGAGTGACAGATAATACAGCAAGCAGTCCAACTATTGTGTTATTATTTGCAATGATGCTACTGGGGAACGAAGTAAAACAGAGAAAATTGCTTTTCTTTTTTTTCTTTTCTTTTTGTTTCCCTGAAATTGATTTTCCTACATGCAGTGCTGAAATATCTGCTGTTTCAACGCATTCTAAAGGCCCAGTCCTGTAAAACCCATCTCCACATTCCTGCACTGCAGCAAGATTCCACACCTCTGTCCCACACTAACGCCCGAGGGCCCGGGCCCTGTGCACACACATGCATTAGTCATTGCATTGAGCCCAATAGGGGGGGTGACCTGCTGACATGACTGCACCAGGAATGAACAATGCCTTATTCTTGCGGCAGTGCTACAAACACAGGCAACAAATACATCTAGCATTGCAGCCATGAGCTGAAAGACAGAGCCAATGGGTAGGCAACTTTATTCTAAGGTATAGGCAAATTAGAGGGAAGAAGGATTAGCAAATCTTAATGGTGGGACAGTTTTTGGACACTATTTTTTTTTTTAAGGGAATAAACAAATAATCAAACAGCAGCGAGTGTGTATTTAAAATGATCACCAAAGCACTTCTTAGAAGCGTTTTCTGAGAAAGTATGATTGGCACATTATATTGCTACATACTTTTACATTTTAAAACAAATCTACTTAACTTCAGAGAATGGCAGCGTCATCTGGGAGTTACAGGGAGTATATTTGCTTACATGTCTTCAAAATGGGAAAAAAGCATGTTTTACCTAACTTCATGGAATGTCTTGAAACTGTCAGAATTACTGTCTTGAAGATAAGAACAGTAAATACCTCCCTGCCTTTCTTTTCTTTAGACAGTCCAAACTTTGTCATAACATCAGAATGGCAGCTTGTGCTAGCTGCAGCCACACAATAGCTCCTTACTAACTGTATTGGAAGTCTAGTTTTTACCAGTTCATACAAAGAATATAAATACAATATTCAAATGCAATATTTTATGTCCCCATAATTTTTAATGAATGTTGAATAAAATGGGCTTTCTCAGCAGCAATCTAAACTCTGAAAAGAGTGTTTTTCAACCTTAAACTTTCCTGCGTATTTACATCTCTATTCTGTGTCTTTCTAACACTCAGCTCTGTGCCATGGTTAATAATCTTTTCTCCTTTTTCATTTTATGTGTGCTGATTCTGTGTGTATCATAGCAGCTAATTACCAGCTTCAGTAGTTAAAAGGAAACGAACTCAGAAAATGAAAATAAGGGTTAGGTAGGAGATTAGGAAAAAATTCTTCACCAGAGGTGGCTGGGCTCTCTTTTCCTTGCTGCAGGAAGCACAAGTCAACTGCCAGCCAATGTATAAGGGAGCACTGAGTATGTTCCAGGCCAGAGCTGGGCTGGAAACCCACCTCATGGAAATGATGGAGGAAGCCTAAGCCACGTGTGAAAACAGGACCTGGGGGGACAGTTTCACTGTAGATGAAAATATTTAGGTTTTTTGTAACCACATTGTTACATAAAAAGCATTTATTCTGCTCAAATTATTTGGTCTTTAGCTTGTAAAATAGTACCTGTGTGGAAAAAAATCAAAGCTGTAAATGAAGCTCAGTCCTGCAAAGTTATCATCTAAATCACTCATGATTAAGTAGATTTTGTGCCTAGCCAATATATTTTCAAAAGAGAATTTTGCATGAATCTCCAGTAATGACAGTGCTTTAAAACAATATACTCACTCTGGGGTAGTAAGCCTCACATTCATTGCAGCAAAGAGCAAATGATCTTTTTATTTCCATTTCCCAGGAGTAGAGATATACGTGGGGTGAAGAGTTTCTGAAGGTCAAGTACAATATAGCAGAGCTGGTATTAAAATAGGAGTTTTTCCAGTCCTGTTCCTATACTTGAGGCACTTCATATTGCTATGTCAGTTGTACTTTTATTCTCATAAAAATGATTTTTTTATGACAAGAATGTTAAAGTGCAAAATATCTATAAACATTAATGTATAATTATTTTTGTGTCCTACTATCTATAAACTGTCTCAGTACATGAATACATATTTGCATCATTCTAATTCACAAAGAATAAAAGAGAGAAGGAATTGTTCCTTAAAGTTTTACTTAAACAAGAAAAAATGGGTGTGCTTCCTTTTCAACAAGCATCCTTTTCTAATGTACTTAATAATTCTGTGTTTCAGAGCAGTGCACAGATAGTGACTTATCTTCCCGAGGAGAATGAATGAGATGTCAGTTTGGAACTATTCCTGGAATTACATCAGCATGAGGTCTCCTCTACCAATCTAAGGCAATACTACTGAAATGCAAGAAGTCCAAAGTGATGTATGTCCAGCTGACCATGCACTGACAGTGTCAAGCCTGGCAAACGTTCTATATGCCTGCACTCAAAAGGAGAAGGAGAATGGGTAACCCCTGGGACATTGCTTCACAAGGCACTGCAGACATACATTTCTCTCTGAGGAGTATTTATTCAGCGGAACAAAAGCTTCTCTAGCAGGTGGACATGTTTACTAATAATGCTAGACCAGAATTCTGCTCCCATGAAGCACCTTCTTGAGGTCACTGTGAAGAATAGCTAGGTAGTTTTTATCCACCAACACAGCATAACAGCAAATACAGCAGCACTGAAATCCTGCTTTCCTTGAACATGGAGCGCACCAGAGAAGGTTTCAGTTGCAATCATTTTGCATCAGGATGAGTCTGATCTAAAATGAGGGCGGAAGCAGCCCTGCTGGGATTTGTACACATGAGTAAGTCAAGTAGGATTTGCCAAGCAATATGCATGAAAACTAATTTGCTTACTGGAATATTCTTTTGAAATGTTTTCTTTAAATGATTGCAGCTCAAAAGCAGCAGAAAATTTATCCAGGTCTGAGGTATGTCTGCCTCATTCTGCTTTCTTAATGTTGCATCAATTATGTATGCCCTTGTCACTTTGGATAACAGCCTGGATAGATACTAATTGAAGATATTAATGATTATGTAATGACTTTCACTAATTATTTTTCTCTTTCAAGTATTTTAAAAAATTGATTTTGTTGACAATAGTATGCTATGATGAATGGTTGTTAAAATGTCTCTGGTGCAAAATGAAATACATTTCTGCAATAATTTCAATTATACCAAGTCAGCACAATTTTAATAATATTATGGGTAGATTGCACTTTTTTTTGTTTTTTTTTTTTGCCTTTTTGGGAGTGGGAATATCTTTCATATTTACTATTATTCATTAAAAACCTCCGTAAATGCAATCAAATTATTGTAAAAAAACCCGCATTTTAAGATCCTGAAACATACTGTAAATGACACCAATCCTTCGTGTTCAGAAACTTCAGAAGTTTGTCTTGATTTCAATGTGAGCTCTGTAAATCATTTGCTGAAATATATAAATATATATATATATATTTGTTTAAGGAAAAAGCTTGAACAAAGATTTTTTTTCAACTTTATCACATATTTCATCTAGCTATCAAAAACTCATTAACACAAGTTCAATGAATGTCTTAGTACTCGGGAGAATTATGGTTTCTTAACATCTGTTAAAGACACATGTTGCTGCATTTTCTAACAACTGTCTTGGTTTCATTCTTGTTGCCAATCTGAAGTGCATCACAGTGCATATATACAGTGCCCATTATTAAAGAGGAATTACACACATAAATTAAAAAAAAAATATTTATACAATATATGTATATATATATATACAATAAATGTGCCTATATAGGCACATTTCCCTCTAATTTCTAGTGGCCTCTTCTAGAAGTAAATTAACAACTTACACTGTTCTAATGAATGTGCCTAAAGAGCACATTATTCTGTAACACAAATGCCTTGACAATTTCTTACTTCATTTAAGCAGCATTGCACATATTTAAATTCAATGAAATACTTGATCTCTTCAGTATTTTTAATTGCAGCACTACTCTTATTCCGTGAAAGTGCTAATGAGATCTCAGACTGATTTTGGTGATCTGTTCGTACGTATGTGTAGCTTAATGGTCTTCTACAGTACAATAATGGAAACAGTATTATAACTAGAACATAGTAAAATACAGTCACTACAAAACAAAACAAAACAAAAAACAGAAATCAAAAAACAAAGAAAAGCCTTTAGAAAAACAGTGAGTACCTTCATTTAAGTACAGAGAACAGACAGGAATACAGATTTCCTTGCTGTGCTGCACAACTGCTCCTCAGGTGCAGCTTTGCTGAAGTCTCATGTAAATGGCCCTGTCTGAACTCTTGGGGATGCAGCGAAAACCACCATGATAACCAGTAGCATTGTGTTTGCCTTAAGTCTTCCTAAAAACAGCTTGTGTCCATTTGAGCTGACTTGGATCAGTAAGAGGCCTGGAGTTAATGTGGTATCTTTTCATCTTCTGAAGAATGGAGATTTTATGATAAAATGCCAACAGATATTTTGATAAAATAGGTCCAGGACTAGCTGCTGTTACTTCCAGACTTTTTTTTCTGTGCGTCCTACTGAATCTTGAGCATTTCTTTGCAATGTTTTATGTTTTGAGCAGGAGTAAAGCTGTTTCTCACCCAGGTATAGTCCATTCCTGGTGGCTGGGATCTTTCTCTGCAGAGATAAGACATAGAGGTAGCTCTTAATAGGAACAAGTGATAGGATTTAGGCAGAATTTAACTGACGGGGTTCAGGACAGTCATGTACTTCATTATTGCAATGTAACTCACTGGATTTCACATCAGGATCTGTCATAGAATCATAGAATCACCAAGGTTGGAAAAGACCTAAAAGATCACCCAGTCCAACCATTCACCTATTCCCAATAGCTCCCACTAAACCATGTCCCTCAACACAACATCCAGCCTTTCCTTGAACACCCCCAGGCTCGGTGACTCCACCACCTCCCTGGGCAGTCCATTCCAGTGCCTGAAACCCCTTCTGAAAAGTAATACTTCCTCATGTCCAGCCTGAATCTCCCCTGACGTAGCTTGAAGCCATTCCCCCTGGTCCTATCACTAATAACACGAGAGCAGAGGCCAACCCCCAGCTCACTACAAGCTCCCTTCAGGAAGTTATAGAGAGCAATGAGGTCTCCCCTGAGCCTCCTCTTCTCCAGGCTGAACAACCCCAGCTCCTTCAGCCTCTCCTCATCAGCCCTGTGTTCCAGACCCCTCACCAGCTTTGCTGCCCTCCTTTGAACACGTTCCAGGGCCTCAATATCTTTCTTGCAGTGAGGGAAGATAAAACTGGACACAGCACTCCAGGTGCGGCCTCACCAGTGCTGAATACAGGGGAACAATCACCTCTCTGCTCCTGCTTGCAACGCTGTTTCTGATGCAAGCCAGGATGCCATTGGCCTTCTTGGCCACCTGGGCACACTGTCGGCTCCTGTTCAGCCGAGCATCAATCAATACCCCCAGGTCCATTTCCTCTACGCAGTCCTCCAGCCACACCGCCCCAAGCCTGTAGCGTCGCCTGGGGTTGTTGTGGCCGAAGTGCAGGACCCGGCATTTGGCCTTGTTGAAACTCATCCCATTGGCTTCAGCCCAGCTCTCCAGCCTGTCCAGATCCCTCTGTAGGGCCTCGCTACCCCCAGGCAGATCCACGCTTCCAGCCAATTTGGTGTCATCTGCAAACTTACTGAGGGTGCACTCGATGCCCTCATCGAGGTCATCAATAAAGATATTGAAGAGGACAGGCCCCAGCACCGACCCCTGGGGAACACCACTCACAACCGGTCGCCAGCTGGATTTGACTCCATTTACCACCACTCTCTGTGCCCGGCCCTCCAACCAGCTCCTTACCCAGCCAAGAGTGCACCCATCCAAGCCTTGGGCTGCCAGCTTCTGCAGGAGAATGCTGTGGGAGACAGTGTCAAAGGCTTTGCTGAAGTCTAGGTAGACCACATCAACAGCCTTTCCCTCATCCACCAGATGGGTCACTAGATCATAGAAGGAGATCAGGTTGGTCAAACAGGACCTGCCCTTCATGAACCCATGCTGGCTAGGCCTGATCCCCCGGTCACCCTGCACATGCCGCTTGATCTCCCTCAAGACGATCTGCTCCATAACCTTCCCTGGCACCGAGGTCAGGCTGACAGGCCTGTAGTTCCCCGGATCCTCCTTACGACCTTTCTTATAAATGGGAGTCACCTTTCTATAAATGGGAGTCACAGTGTCCAGTAAGTGTCAAGTGTCAAGTAAGTCCGGTGGTGAATTAATGATAGATGTGTGTGTAGAGAATCAAATGTATATGCAAAGGGATATTATTTTAAAAGCAAGTTTGCTGAGCAAAGTTCTGTTCTTCCTAATGGTGACATAAGCAGCATCTTCTGCTGGCGTGCTGCCACCACCTCCACGATCTACCACATTTTGCTTGTAAGCTTCATTAATGAAATTAAATGGTCCCATGATGAAATGGCCTCTCCTGTATTTAGTAACACATTTTAGTAGCCAGGATGAAAGCAAGGTTAAGCATGAATCAGAGGTAATCCCAAATACCTTCTTCTTGTATATTTTCACATTATAACCAAATTTTTAATTTTAATTCTCTAATTAGTTATACTTGGCACTGTCAGCCAAACTCCTATCAGTCTTGGAAGGTATACATGTTACATGAAAAATGACTCCCTTTTGTCATCATTTTATGGAAAAAGAGATAGTGTGCATTAATATATGTGTAAAGACCTTGGAATGCTCTAAGTTTGGAAGTTCTTACTAAGTCCATGTGGCAAAAGTTTCATTAGAAGAGAATTGTGCAGTTGAGCTTTTGAAGTGTAAGAATTAAAGTATCCTTTGAAATCCTTACGATGTTATCGCATACAGTTCTCACTTACTCAATGAATGGAGGTGGAAGATAAGATCTTCAAAGGTGTAATGTACTGCACATAAATGGAGTCACCAATAATTGAATTTGGGCACCTTCTGTACATAATGGACAGGGCAGTGAGATCACCAGGCTCTATTCCTGGTACTGTGCCCTTGAGATGTGCTGTGACCCTGCCTGGATTCCTTCTGTAAATGGACAGGATTAAACTTTTGCAACTTAAAGGAAATTTCACTTGAAAAGTGGATATCTATTTTCTATCTGTAAAGGTAGTGATAGGGATTAATATATAAGCAGTAAACTACAGGGGCTATGAAATAAGCAGAAGTCTTCTGATCATGGTAGAAAAGAAGGGAATGGACTCTTTTTCTCCCCTGAATCACGACCAGATGTGCTTTCCTTTTGTAAACATCTTTTGTAACATCTTTGTCAGAGACAGGCATAGTGGAATTGGGTGCACCACCAGCAAGACTGCTGATGACACACAGCTGAAAGTTGTGATTGAAATGCAGGAGGGAAGAGATACCATTCAGAGACACCTGGACAGGCTTGAGAGGTGGGCCCTTGTGGGGTTTAGTAAGGCCAATTGGAAGGTGCTGAACCCGAATTGAGGCAGTCTCAAGCAGAGATACAGCCTGGCTGATGAGTGACTTGAGAGCAGCCCTAAGAAGAAGGACTGGTGGGGTTCTGGTGGATGTAAAGCTGCACACAATCCATCAGTGTACATTACCAGCTTGAAAGGTCAGCAGTATCCTGAACTGCATCAAAGGAGGGGTGGCCAGAAGTGACAGGGAAGTGATTGTTCTCTCTTCTCTGACATTGTGTGGTCCCATATGCAGTACTGTGTCCAGGCCTGGGGCCTCCAGCACAAGAAAGATAAGGAGTTTTTGGAACAGGTCCACAGGGAAGGCTATTAAGATGATTAGAGGGCAGGACTCTCTTATGTAGAATAGCTGAAGGAGCTTGGCTTGCTCAATCTGGAGAAGAGAAGGCTCTGAGGTGCTCTTATTGCAGCCTTCTTGAAGTGGGTCTACAAAAAAACTAAAGAGTGTAGTGGTAGGAAAATAGGTAATTGTTTTAAAGGAAAGCTTTAGATTAGACATTTGAAAGAAACTCCTTGCATAGAGTGTGTTGGGACACTAGAACAGATTGCCCAGAGAGTTATGATGGGAGTTGGACACGATAACCATTAAGGTCCCTTCTAATACAAACCATTTCATGATTCTATAATTGTATGAAATCAACATTCTAAAGTTTGTATTGTGCTTCTTCTCCCCTTTAGATGATCTATATAATTCTCTTCACTATACAGGGAATGCTATAAATATTAATGTATGTATAGAAGAATAGAGAAGACAGCATCTGGTGCATTTTTAAGCATGGGGCAGCATGTCTCTTTCACCAGCTGCGTGCAGGATGTTCACTGGTGAAAGGCTGGAGGGATAGACTGAGATCCTCAGCCCCCAAGGGGAATGCCAAAACACCCTTCCCACAGTAGGCTTTAGGATACCTTTCGTGTTGAAAGGATTTCCAAAATAAGTTGGGTGAGAATATGGTCTGTGCATCTCTCAATAGGTGAAGTGTTTGAATTATGATAGGCTGAGTTCTTTTCTCAGTTGCTTACATGTTTACGCACATGCTGATTTTATTTTGACTGAAAACTGCTCCTGTAAACTCTGGTTCTAATACTTGAGTTTGATAGTATTTCACCTTCATAGGAAGAATTGCTAAGGTGAGATCTGGAATGACTTTGGCACTTCAGACCAAAAGTCTGCAAAAATAGCCTTTTATGGTAGGATGAGAAACATATTTGTACTTCTTAGGGGGACATCAGAGGAAGGAGGTCATTATGAGTGTCCCCTGTTGGTTCATGTTGAGAGCTTATTCAGAGGCAGCCAACAAGAGCTCCCATCTTCTGAAGAGGATCTTCTAATGTCTTCCTGTCTGGTATGGTATTTCACATGCACTGATAACAAAGAATGGCTGTTGGGAATTCTGTGTGATAGTGTGCATACCAAGACCAAACTTTTAGGCTTGAATTTTCTATATCATTTACAGCTTCATAGAGAGCAGCAGCATTTACAGTTACATAGAGAGCAAAGTTTAATTTCTCAAGAGGCTGCATGTGAAGGATTCCTACAGGCATGGGTCCACTGCTCAACTGAAGATGTGATGGTTTGCTTGCTGCTCTGAGGACTATAAGCCCCCATATTCCTATTCCTGGGCTTCATCTTCCAATTTTGTTGTGATAACAGGAACAATGACTGTATTTCATATGTCATATGATCACATAATAGTTTGGGTTGGAAGGGACATTTAAGATCATTTAGTTCCAACCCCCCTGCTATAGGTAGGGGCACCTTCTGCTACACCAGGTTGCTCACAGCCCCATCCAGCCTGGCTTTGCAAGCTTCCAGGGAGGGACATTCACAGCCTTGCTGGGCAATCTGTTCCACTTGGCCTTGCTGAACTTCATGGGGCTGGCATGGGCCTATCTTTCAAGCCTGTCCAGATCCTCTGGATGGCAACCCTTCCCTCTAGGATATAAGTTACACCATTCAGTTTGGTGTCATGTGCAAACTTGCTGAGGGTGCACTCAATCCCACTGTCCATGTCATCTACAAAGCTGTTGAACAGCAGTGGTCCTAGCAGTGATCCCTGAGGAATCAGTGTCCCTATTGTGTCCACCCACTTGGGCATGGAGCCAGCTCTCTGAGAGCAACCATCCAGCCAACTCCTTACCCAGTGAGTGATCTGTTCATAAAATCCTTTTTTTTGCATTTTAGCAACCAGGATGTCATGTGAGACTGTGTCAAATGCTTTGCACAAGTCCAGGTAGATGATGTCAGTTGCTATTTCTTTGTCCACTGACACTGTAACTTCGTCATGAAAGTCCACGAAGTTTGAAAGATGTGAAATATAATCCGTGAAATCGGGGAGAAATAAATATTTGGAGCAGAGTGATAATGACGTAGCGACTAAAAGCACCTCACAGTGCATTGCTTTATTTAAAAGTATGCGTAGTATAAGCCTTAGAGACAGGTAATGGTGGCAGCTGTGAGGATGGCACAAATAAGTTCTTGCTGATAATTTTAAGAAGGCAGGCATTTCTTCCTCTGAATTATGGAGCTATTTTTGTGTGCCATATCATATCAATGAGATGTAACCAATCCTGCTAGGAGATGCTCTGAAAGAAGGAGGCAAGAGCAGTATTGTATGCCTTAGGACTAGAATGAGAAGTATGGCATCATAGAATCATCTATGTTGGAAAATACCTTTAAGATCATAAAGTCCAACCATCAGCCTGAAATACCAAGTTCCATCACAAAACCATGTCCCTGTGTGCTACATTCATACATTTTTTTCAATATTTCCGTAGAGATTGACTCTACCTCTTCCATGGGCATCCCGTTCCAGTGCTTTACCACACTCTGACAAAATTCTTCCTAATGTCAAATCTAAACCTGTGAACAATTTGAGGCCATTTTCACCTTCTATCACTTGTTAACCCTAGACAAGAGACCAACATCAATACAACCTCCTTTTAGGCAGATTTAGAGAGACAAAGTCTCCCCACAGCTTCATATTCTCCAGACTAAACAGCACCTGTCTCCTCAGTTGCCCTTCATATGCTGTTTCTAGTCCCTTCTCTATCTTCATTGCTCAAGCACCTCAATATCCTTCATGCACTGAGAGGCCCCAAACTGGACATGGTACTTGAGACTCAAATTTCCATACCATCAAAATATATTTGGTACATTATATGAAAAATCTGAAACGAATATTTCATGCTTGTGGGTCCAGTCTCTTTGTTCTTAGATACAAGGAAAGTGGGAACCTTTGGAAATGAAGGTTAGATGCCCTTATTGAGCCTTATCTTCCAAATTCTGGAATATATTTCATAACACTTTATTATCAAAATTAATATAGCTATATACATAGCAGATATCTCACTTGTCAGAAAGAAACAGTTCCTTCTTAATTGTTACATATCACTACTCTCTTTATTTATCCTGTTAAAAAACGAAAACCTGAATGCATCATAAAAAACAAAGATTTTGTGTGTCAGTTTAGACATTGGCTTTTCCTTTTTTAAAATAAGTTTGTTATTATTTTATAAGCAAGGACATACTTCTGTTTTAAGACTGAATTATGTTGGTAAACAAAATTCTCCTCTTTGATGGTTGGAAAAATTCTGAGGGGAAAAGGAAAGGTCTCTGTCTACAGGTTTTGCTTTGTCACCCTTCTGTACTCTGCATCAAAAGAACAAAGGCTATATGCATAATGAGGCCATGCAAATGAACTGAAATCAGCAGAAGTAGAGTGGGGGATGGGAAGATGTAAAATATGGCTATCAGTGTAACGACCAAGGAGTAGAGAATTTAAATGTTTAATGCTTACACATTCAAGTTCATTTTTCTGTCATCTTTTTGAAATGCAGACTGAGGCTTTTGAAAGAACACAATGGAAATAATTCTGTTTTGCACCTAAAGGATTAATAACGTTACTTAGCAGACTGCCCAGATATACTGCCCCACCCAACAGCTTTTTACCTTTATTTTTTTTAAAATAGAAGCCTAGTAATAATTAGTAGGGATAACAGAGGAGAGGTAGAAGCCCTGCTATTTGTATTTGCAATGAGGGCTTATTTCTTGCCTTGCTGCACTGTCTGGATGCCAGCTCCCCATCTCAGACATGATGGAAGCTCAGAGTACAATAGAAGCAGAGCAACAATATGAATTACAAATACATGTATATCCTACTGCATGGCCTCTCCCTCCCCCTCCTTTAAATGAATGTATTCTAAAAATATCCTGTATTCTAAATTGCTTTACTGCTGAGGCAATACCTTGCAAAAACACCACGCTTATTTACAGAAGAAAACAAAACCTTAGACCCCAGACAGAAGAATGTTAATGTGAATCATCTTGTTTCTGACTGTAAATTAGGCATAATTTTGAACATTCAGAGTGATACTCTCATTAAATCTCGTGGAGTCCGCCCTGCTTGTGTTAAGAGCAATGGTATTTTACTTACAGTGAAATGATAGAGAATAGCTCCTCACTTCAAATTAAAAATAGAGAAAAAATGTAGATATTACTCGAAAAGTACATACTATGGGTTGGGTTTTTTTTTTTATAATTGTGGCTTGCTAAAATTAATTAATATAAGCTGGTTGAAAATAATTAATTGTAAATTACTTGTTAACAAGAGTACTTTCTGAGGAAATCAAAAAAAAAAAAAAAAAAAGAAAAATACTCCACAGTAGTAAATTGAATGCATATTAAGACTATTTTTCAATTTTAGATCCTGATTCACGAATTCACTTACAACAAATAGCTTGCACGACCAATCCACACATAAATAGAGGTTTACTCAGGTAAGTGTAGTTACACGTACGTGAGGTCTTGCAGGAGCAAGCCCTTGTCTGTAAATATTTGGCAAATAAATCATTAATGAAATACAGTCTATGCTTGTGTTTACAGAATGTAAATGTCCACTTGGCAATTGTAAAATGTGCCAATGAAAGGCCGTCTTAAAGACGTGAAAAATAGCTCAGTATGAATGACTTCCTTTTGAACTAGTTAAATCCTTTATTTCGTTGCTACCAAAAGGAACGCTAAAATGAATTACTCGTTAGCATTTTAACTCTTTTGTGCAGAATCTTAGAGCTGCCAATGTCAGAGTGTGGGGCTTAATCTGACAAAAACTTATCGACTTTGTAATTCCCAGTGCATTTGCATATACGCAAGCATGTATGTGTACATCAGTTCATTTTACTTCAGCTATTTTACACAAGTGGAACCTTAAGTAGGCAAAATACTAAAAGAGCCAATCAAAATTTTCTCAATATATCCATAAAACCCCTAAAATTGACTCTTTTTCTTTTTTAAATAAAGCAGACAAAAAAAAAACAAAACAAAACAAAAACAAACAACACACACAAAACCCACCGCTAAATGATGGAGATGCAGACTGCCTTACAGAATATTTTCCAATTCTATCTTGCTTCTGATTTGAAATTCCCGCGAGAATAAGGGCAGGCCAGAAATATAAACCAGAGAAGCAGGAGAAAAAAAAAAAAAAAATAGTACATGGGGACTTGTAAATAAATCTATGTACATCAGAAGCAGGGATGTTATGATTATGCATTTTACTGGTACAAGTTGCTAGTAAAGCTGTAAGGCCAGACATCGTCAGCGAGATGTAGTGTCGTCTGTGCTGCAGAGGGGGAGTGTGGGTGCAAGTGTACGTATGTATGTATGTATGTATGTAAGTATGCATGCATGTATGTGTGTGGAAGACAGATGGGAGAGGGAGGAGGAAGAGAGAGGTGAGAGAAAGGCAGCGAGGTGGGGACAGGCAGACACAATACAGCATAATAACCTTCCTGCATGTCTAATATTTTAAAGATACTGTGTTCCTGTGCACCCTATTGCAGTCTATTGCAAGCAGACTCAGAGACTCAATATTTCATCCTTGATTCAAATACTTTTTAGCTACAACAAAAAAGGAAAAATGAACAAAAAGGAAAAAATATTCCTAGCTTCAAGTACAAGGAAAAATGAAACTAACAATATTTTGAAGATGTAATACTGCTTGTACTTATGTCTCATGTGCTTAACCTGGTATACAAAATATTTAAACTATTTATAATTTAGTTTTGCATCACACCTTATAGCAGAATATGAGTAGTTTCAGTTTATCTTTGAATAAAGACAGATTTTTAAAGATTGCAGTTTCCAAGACAAGCAGCGAAGCCAAGCCCACAGTGGGCAGCGCACACTGGCAGTAGCATTTGGTTCTTTTGGCAGCTCTTCTGGGAAAATAATGGCATTTTTTTGTTTACGTGATAGATGCTGTGGCTTCAACAAAGGCTGACCAAATTGTCTTAACAAAGAAGGTCCAGGCTGCACACTGCTCATGGAGCAATAACCACCCTGTAACTCTCTCAAGCCCACACTGTATGTCATGCATGTCTCAAGTGGCTTTTGTTTTTGACATCTTTTGTAAGATTTAGTCCTCCTCACCCCTCCCTACATCAAATGTCAAGTTAATTTACAGGGTGCTATTACGGGTACTTTTCTCCACGCTGTGGCTGCCTGCCAGCAGCAGCTGGGACCTCATGGGGCAGCAGGACAGGAAGCCCCTGGCCATCATCTGGGTGTTGGGAGGGACCAGCAAGGGAGCTTTCTGTTCAGGGTTGAGCCTTAGAAGCTGTTTGGCTTGCAGAGCTCCAGGAGGAAACTTTGCTTTCCTCTTGTAGGTGAAATTCTATGATATTAACAGCAGCAACTGTAAATAAATATCATTCCTTATGAATTTAGCTTATGTGAGTACTAGGCAGATGCTTGCCATTGAATTATTGTGCTTGGCTCCTTAGCAATGCAAAAGGAACTCTCTATCATAACCATGGCACAGAATGTGTGGAAGGTGCCCCTTTAATTTTAGAAGTTTGCTTTCCATAAATTGCATTAGAAATGTTATTTAAAGCAAATTAAAACAATCACTGAAAGTCTATATGCAAATGCATAAAAATGAATTTATTTGGGAGATGCATTTTTCCAACTGCTGCATGCATCCATTAGTATTTTCTAAGCAGCATGAAAAATGCAAGCATCTGTTACATAGGAGTAGGTATGTAGTGAACTTAGAATGTAATGTCTCCTCACTTTCATTACCAATTTTGGTTATTCCTAGCACTCCAGTCCTAATAGGTGGTAGTGATAAAAACTCAGAACCCCACACTTTAATAAAATCTTAATGAAAGAGAGCCTCCTCTTTGAATGGGAGCTAGCAAAATACCTTGACTCGTCGCTAATTTAAAGCAACACATAACAGTTTCTTGAGGTGCTGCTCTCAGAACTGCTCCTTCAGTAATTTGGACACAGGCTGTTGGTACACCTGCGAGCTGCATAGGGGCTGCAGGATCAGGGTCTCAGCAGGTGTATCCCCTTAAACATGACTCCTAAATCTCAGATTTTAAAAGTTAGCTTGTTCTGAGCACCAAGATCAGAGGATATATGCAGCTCAAGGGATGATGAGGGTAGAGTATGGAAAAACGCATGTAGGACAGAGCCCTTGCTGATGTCATTCTTCCTACAGCATTTTATTCATACAAGCTTGTGATAATTTTCATTAGTCAGAGAACTGAGCTCTCATGATTGCTTTGATCAAAGAACCTCTTGGGAAAGCTCTTGGTCTGCACACGAGTGTCCAGGCTTGGATCCTGGTGAGGATGGGGCAGGGCAGGCACACCTTGCTGTCTGCCAGAAGCAAAGTATGCTCAAAGCAAACAGAGAAAATTCCTACGTATGTGTCTCACTATTTTCTGAAAGCAGTATCTTAAGACACTCCCTTGATCCTCATGAATGCTTTGACAGATTATAAATCCTGCCATTGTAAAAATACCACATGCGGGGGCTGTACTGCTTTGTGCAGATGTGATGCACATGTACTCATGCATATTTCCAGGCACACGTGCTTGTATATGTGGGAGCAGCATTTTTCACTCCCTTTGTACAGAAAGACACCTCTGCAAGTTTTGTCTGCAGTGTGCCACAGTCAAGTTTGTAGTGTGTACCTGTGCAGCCACATGAAACAAATAAACGTAAAATACAAGGTTCAGCTCCTCTATGTTATATAAGACAAAGGCTTCCCAGTTATTCCGTTGTTTCAGTACCTTCTGGCCGGTTTTCCCAATTAAATTTGAGATCTTGCACAATACTGGAAGACAGAACTTTCAGTGAAGTCCTCTCCTACTTCCTCGTCAGAGATGAAGGGCAGGATTGTGTTTATGTCTGTTAGAAAATCCATAGAGAATACCTAAAAAGTTAAAGAAAATGACAAAAAAAGTTTGTTGTTTTTTTTTTTTCCCAGGTGCAAATGAGTCTTTATGTAAGTACTTCAGACACAATGAAGTGGACTCTTAAATTTTATAAGCAGCCAGTAAATTCTATTAAGAATGTACGTAACTGAAGCCTAAGTGCTGTGCTTTCTTTAATTCGACCTGCAGTTTGTTTTTTTAATTTAGTTACGTATCAGCACATTAATCTCTGCTAAGGCTGAAGGATTCATGCAGTACTGATGCTGCATGTTTTGTCCTGTAAATATGATAAAAATACATTTTTGTGCAAATTATCTCTACAGTAATATGCAGTAATTATCTGAGATAGAGCGTGGAATTTTACAAGGTTTGGTTTTGTTTGTTTGTAAAAAGTGAGTCTTCTCAGTCTTGCCATTGCATACTGGTGTTTAGGGAATACCACTGGTATCTGAGGCATCAGAGAGCACTGCCCCTCCATCCACAAGTGACTTCAATGATTTCAAATAAAATCACATCATGAATTTGAAGGATTAGTGGATGTGCTATCTTCTTAAATTGTGAAGAACAAAAATGATCATACATGGTAAATACTACAAAATGTAATTTTGAGGTTAGATCCAAATTAATTTCTTCAAGAAAGAATGTATCCAAGCTCAGGGACATGCAAGAAATCTGAAACATAACTGCAGTATGCCATAGTTAACTGGATCTGATTTAATCTCTTTGCCTCAAGTCTGTGCTCAAAATAAAAACAAGAGAAGAAGCTTGCTAAATCATTCTATCAGGTAGGTGATCTGATTACTGAGGTAGCTAGACAGATCAAACTCATTTTCAGAAGCCATATTAGAGATACCTTGAAAACCAAAACTTTATCAAGAAGTATGCTGGTAAATTTGGTTTTCATTAAAGTGTTTTGTTCGAATTCCTACCAGTTCATCCTGTTCCCCGAAGAGACCAAGAAAATATTAAAAATGCTACAGAAATGAAAAGGATATTTGTCACTCTTGTTTAACTTGAAGCATGCAGCTGTCCTATAAACATCACACTGGATAACTCTGAAAAATTACCATGAGTCTGCATAATTACACATATTCATGATGGTGTTTTCTGTAGCATGAGCAGCAGGTAGAATGGGGAAGCTACAGAGGGAAGGGGCGAGGACAGACTGAGTGGTTTGACAGGCTAACAGTATTGCCAACACACTACAAACAGGTCCCACTGCAGTTTTCTTCCTCTGGCTTTTCCAAACCAGAGCCAGTTCCCAGTGCTAAACCTGCTGCGCTTGTGATCCGTTGGTGTATCAGTGCATTGCTGCAAAGACGCTTTGGAAACACTGATTTAATATGATACTGCACCTCCCATACCCGAAGTGTTTCCTTTGCTAATGTTCCTGGGTGAATGACAACATGAGCAAGATGCCCTTAGCCAGGCTCCATAATAAAAGGGGTTTTGAATATCTGATTCCTGTTGAAGAAAATGGGAATTGTGTGACTGGAAGCCTTGAAGAATTAAGTTCCTTCACTCAGTAAACCAGAGGAAGGTTAGTCTAAATATGGAGGACATCTGTATAAGGTATCTTGCAGAACTACATCCCAGCAATGTGGCCTTTGTTAGGCAGGCTTTAATATAAAGACATGCTAAAAGCTGTGTGATCATGCATGCCTGAACATGCACTACAAAAGCAATGATGCTGAGAAGAATGCACATGAAACTTTTTGTTAACTTTATATTGATAGTTAAATTGGAGGCAGGAAATGATTTACATGTTTGCATTCATCATTCTGTGCATACTCATATCTGAGACAGATACCTGTGTACCTATGAATATTTATATGTAACTGTGAGTGAATTTATGAGTTTTCATGGCTGAGTGTACTTGAAAAGAATTCAAATACTGAAAGCAGTTCTCAGCTGTTTCTGATGCCAACACTTGTATGTATTTCCCCTATATTCAGCACTGGTGAGGCCGCACCTCGAGTGCTGTGTCCAGTTTTGGGCCCCTCACTGCAAGAAAGATATTGAGGCCCTGGAACGTGTTCAAAGGAGGGCAGCAAAGCTGGTGAGGGGTCTGGAACACAGGGCTGATGAGGAGAGGCTGAAGGAGCTGGGGTTGTTCAGCCTGGAGAAGAGGAGGCTCAGGGGAGACCTCATTGCTCTCTATAACTTCCTGAAGGGAGCTTGTAGTGAGCTGGGGGTCGGCCTCTGCTCTCGTGTCATTAGTGATAGGACCAGGGGGAATGGCTTCAAGCTATGGCAGGGGAGATTCAGGCTGGACATGAGGAAGTATTACTTTTCAGAAAGGGTGGTCAGGCACTGGAATGGACTGCCCAGGGAGGTGGTGGAATCACCGAGCCTGGGGCTGTTCAATGAAAGGCTGGATGTTGTGTTGAGGGACATGGTTTAGTGGGAGCTATTGGGAATAGGTGAACGGTTGGACTGGGTGATCTTTTAGGTCTTTTCCAACCTTGGTGATTCTATGATTCTATGATTCTATTTAGTGGGAAATGGTAGAGAATTTTGCCAGTGATGAGGCTACTGTTATTTTAGTTGTTGTACTGTAATGATTCATCTGGAGAAGAGCGTGCTGTACACAGACTCAGTATGAGGCTTTGCTTTATTTATACATGCTGCATTTAGCTATCCATCAGCCACATGATGCTGGTAGCTTGTGCTTTAAGTGCTAATCTTCTAAAGGAAACAGGAGAACTCTAATTGAATGATCTGTTTGCCATGCTGCAAAAGCTGTGCAGAACATGTACAAGAAAGGTCCACAATAAACCTCTATTTTGAATCCTTAGGTTTATTTTTCATGTTGGCAGAAAGCACACACAAGGGAGTGGACACAATGTTTTGTATGGAGAAGTACCTGATTTTAAACAACAGTCTCGCAAATTGTATTTTCTGCTCTCACAGACAAATTCTGTGCAACTGTGACTTGAGAATTGTTTACAGTGTTCAGCTTCCGACAAAGGGTGTTCTGCTGTAGAAATGAAATGCACAAACTTGCACTATATAACAACCCATAGTTATATGAATACGGGCACATAAAAACACACTCTAATATACTAAAATACTTCATTATATTCACCAAAACTTGGATTTCAAAGTATTTACTTCTAGATACTGATTTATTCCTGCCTAATTGGCAAAAGGAGAAGAAAGTGTTTATGATGTATTTGAATTGCAAAAATAAGACCAATTTCACAAGGACTCCACAATCTGAGAACACAGTGGACATTTTTTCTTTCCTTTTTTTTTTTCTTTCAGTTTTTAGGATTATTATAACATTTATTTTTTCTTATTCCACAAAAATTAAAGACTGTATTTCATTACGAGTCTTGGCATTACACTTTCAACACATAATGACCCAATGTTTTGATTTAAGGCCTGCCTAAATGAAGTGTCTTTATGTAATGCTTCTGCAGACTGAAAAGGATTGCAAGCAAAAAAGCCTACTTGGAGCAATTATCATGATGATGTCTGGTACTGTGTTTACTAGCCAGAAACCTGCTGAGTAATCACAGAAGCTGTAACTGTGAAACTATTCAGTAACAATACATATACATGCATATTATTAATATTAACTTAAACAGCAGCCCTTCATTTTTTTTGGGAAAGGTCACTGGAGTTGAGTGATGCTTCTGAATGCCAGCATTGCTGTACAACAGCCTTAATGTCCATATGAACACAGTTTGCAGCTACAATGGGACAATGTTATTCTTTATGCAAATAAGTAAGCTTTGTAAAAATGCAGTCTAGATTTGCTATCAGTTAGAGAGTAGTTGAATGTATTTTTAGAACTGTAGCTAGTGCAATCACCTACATGTGAGAATAAAGCAAAGTGCAGTGGCATGACTTCATGGGTGATAATCTGTCTCTTAAAGACTTTCTGGTTATATTTACAATTATGTGGCATGCAAAAACAACACCTGGAAGAACTGTTCAGCAAATGCTAGCTATTCTAGATGTAAATTACAAGGCCATAACATACTCTGCAGTCACATGGAAATTAGATATCTTGTATGGTGCCTGCATGTAGTGCTTCCACCTCTGCAATCCATGTGTTTTAGATACATGATGGTTAGAGCCAAATCCATGGGGAGGATACACAGCTAGAGTAACCATGCTTGGAAAATTTGGGGGGTTGGACACGATGATCTCTGGAGGTCCCTTCCAACCCCTACAATTCTGTGAAAATTCTCTCACTGGACAGTCAGTGATACTGCAGTCTTCAATTTCCAAAGAGAATCAGCCCAGATTATCGTGCATTTTATGCTCTTAGTAATTTGAGGAAAAATTGAATACACAAAGTCCTTTCAAGAGATCATTGAAATATTTTCAAAATATGTACTGTGATTATGTCTCCTTTCTAGATCTATTTTATTTGAAGGTAAAGCAAACAAACAAACAAACAAAAACAATGAAACAAATCCCAAACTGCTTACAAAATGAGAAAATACTTTTAAAAAGTGAAAATAGTATATGCACGTACACATGTATGCTTACAGTTACTCTGCTACAGATATGCAGCTATACATATGTGCTAATCTCACCAATTTTCTGTGTATGAATAACAGTGTAAGATTTTCATGTGTGACAGCACTGTTTCTCTAAAAATGAATGATGTACAGATTAATATCAAGGATAATATAGAACAACACATTTATTCTTATAAGAATTAGCCAAAAAAGAATCAATTTATAAAGTCTATGTTTTTGGCTTTCTTTAGTAAGAAAGACAAGAAAGTAAAAATTGATTGAGATAAAGTATTACTGCACAGGTTACAGAAAGTCATTTAGTAATTTTTCAAACATACCATTTTCTACTTAGTTCTGTAGTCCTCCCTTGAATTGTCTCCACCAAAACTTATTTCATCTCCAACACCTAAAATGAGTGAAAACAGTAGCATCAGACTCCAAAAAGAAACATTGAAGATCCTAACAAAATCACTGGAGCAATCCTTCAAGATACTTAGCATTTTGTAGCTAATCTGGCTGATGGATTCCGGAGCAGGACACCCTTACAGCATGCCCTCAGAGTCAAGGATGTGCTTCTGGTGTGAGCTCTTTGTTGAGTGGGAGAGAACAGGAAATATGGTGCTGCGGGTGTCAGTGGGTTCTGCTCAGGCCAGTGCAGAGCACGATGAGGTGGTGAACTCCAGAAGTGCCAGTGGTGCCTTGTGCTGAGCAATGGATGTATTTGTTAGTTCCCAAAGCAGAAAGACTTTGCAGTCCCTTGAGAGATTTCAGTGTTTATCCTGCTGAGGGCTGTTCTGGAAATACCTGATATTTTGTGCACTCCTCAGGCAAATCAATCACTTTTTACAAGGTAGGAATACTAGTCAACCCCATCAGGGCTGGCTTGGGAATTCACAGAGAGGGCCATAGCTTTCATATCTTTACTTCCCAACATACTTCACATTTGGCATTGGCATAGAAATCTGGATATCAGTGCTGCCCCTTTCTAGATCTTGTGTTTTCCAGCAATGATTTGTATTTTCTCATTGTTTTATGATAAGAGAAATCATTGATAAATAACTGAGCTATACCTTGGACACATCTATGCCCACAGCCTTGCATCACTCAGCTTTCCATTAAGTTCTATTAAGTTTTTACTAATTTTCTCAGACTCCTTGTTCTGCATTCCCTGACATTTTTTCCCCGTGGTCTTCCTTGCAGTTTTTTTTGCCAGTTTTGTACACACTTCAACTTCAGAGGTCCTGCCCTTGCTCTCTGCCTCTCTTTTCCTTCTCTTTTCCTTCTGCTTTATCACCTTCTGCACCCCTACAGCTGAAGACTCCTTTCATTTCTCTGTCTCTCCCACAAGGATTTATTTCCTTGCCTGCTGTTTCCAGCATCATTCCCACTCCCTTGTTGCTTCCTTTTGCCCTTGCAGCCATACCAGGCTGCTCACTCCTGGGGGATGTGCAGCCCATCATGCTCTGAGCACTGTCCTCTCCTGCAGCTGCTCAGAGCTCTGCAGGCTGGTCCCCAGGTTTTGAAGTGTAATTAGGAGCCACTTGTTTTTCATACAAGTGCCCTATGTGCACCTGGCTACTTTTTTCAGCAGGAGAGGGCCAAAGAAAGCTTTTTGGTAGCTGAGGCTCAGCTGAGGCTGAGCAGCATTAAGCTGCACAATCATACTTAAAAGCATTGCCCATGTGCTTGTTTTCAACACACAATTGAGATGTTTATTCAAAAAGTAATTCTGCATACATTCTTTTATATTATGAACAATACATGTACAGCAGGCAATATCTCTATTCCTGCGTCCTTACATACTGCAATTTATAAAAACACCATGGTGTTGTGTTTTAATATATGATGCAAGCAGGAAGCATGCATCTCTATCAGAAACACTAATCAATGCTCCTAAACAAAGTATTTTATGCCTGCTGCACTAACACTCGGATGAAACAACTTTACTATTTTATGTGGTCTGTTTTCAGACAGGACCACACAGACTTGTCTTAGACCAGACCTATTGAGAATGTCCATGCGTAGTATAACAAAAATGAATGTCCCAGCTGTGGGTATTGCTCTGACTTATGAGCCAGAATTCCTAAGTCTTGTTGTATTTGAAAGTTAATTCAGCTACTTACATGTTCTGCTAATTATTTCTTATTTTATTTTTTTATTTCTGCAAGTTTATTCCCAATGAAAGATAACTGGCACATTGTAATGGATGAGTTTTTTCTAAGTTTTAAGTGTCACATGAAGTCCCTCATGTGGAAACTTCAGCTCAGAAAGATCCCCTGCATAGGGAGAGCGCTCATACACAATTTTTGGAGAGGATAGGCCCTCCAACCAGCATGAGAACTTGCACACAGGAGGAGTCAATGAGGTGGATGATTGTGTGCAGGACTAAGCCCAGATATAGTTACTGTGATAGGAACAGAAGCAGTCTTCACAGACATTAACACATGATGAATCTGAGTATACTTGGGAATGGCACTTTGCTCCCTGGTGTTCATAAAATTTACACCATAACTGTGTATTGCAAGTGCCAATATAAATATAAAAAAATCTTTAAATAATGTATTTCTAGAGTGGAGATAATTCACATAAACCTCAATGACTCAGAGTAAAAAGAGGTAGCACTGAGCACCCACCCAGAACTGCCAGCACTGAAGCAATGTGTTGTGACTTCTGCAAAGCTTTCCATACAGAGAAAGTCACCTCTTTTGCTAAATGTTCTCATTGTTGTGTTCTGATAACATAATTCATCTTATACAAAAAACACCACCCCTTAAAAAGCAAACTATTTTTTTTTACTCCCTTTTTTTTTTTTTTTAAAATAATTTTTGCTTTGACACTGCATGCAAAAAGTAGGAAAATTCTGCAAGAATTTAGGAAAAACGTCTAAACATTGCAAAGATCTTTTATTTTTTTCCCCAATAAACCCTTAAGTTATTTAAGTAATAGAGTTCCTTGTTCAGGATTAGTTTCTGTTTCATAGAATAAACTAGAAACTGCTCATGTCTTGTAAGTCATAAATTCTGCTAATTTATACCATCTATCTAAGAACTAGCCTCAGTTACTGTCGTTCATACGTAAAAGGTGAGAACAAATTGGGGCAGTATTGATTGGGATGGTAAGTCAAAACAAATGAATTTTAGTTAATCCTACTTTATAACTCAACAAATGTGCTGTTGGACAGCTCTCCAAACTTGGCCTAATGGACAAGAAAGACCATATGCACAAGAAAGTGAAAACATCTTTGTTTCACAGAATCACAGAATCACAGAATTGTAGGGGTTGGAAGGGACCTCCAGAGCTCATCGAGTCCAACCCCCCTGCCAAAGCAGGTTCCCTACAGCAGGTCGCACAGGCAGGCGTCCAGGCGAGACTTGAACATCTCCAGAGAAGGAGACTCCACCACCTCCCTGGGCAGCCTGTTCCAAATCATAAAAATTTCTAACTGATATACATTTATCAATAACTATTCTGAAAAAAACAAAGAGACTTACTGTTGTTTTTTTCTCCTCTATAGTAGTTGGCCACATGCATGGTGCCATGAGTAGAAGGAAGATCAGGGCAGCAACCTGCCTTCCTCAGCAGGACTGTTTGTCCTCGTGTTCCTCCAAGAAGAATGGTTGGAGTGTAACCTCTGGGCAGTGTAAATCTGCTGCCCTGTGCCAAGGTTTAAGCGTGCAAGATAGGAATTGGAAAGAAGCTAAATACTCTTCACCCTGATGAACTGCCAAGACCTTCCTTCATGGCCACATGAGCTTCCTTCATGGCTTCCACCAAAATCCATTTTACAAACTTGTACACCCGCAGCACTGGAATTTCCCATGTTCAGTCACAATCATATTACCAAAGATTTCCAAGTTCATTACCATTTGCTTACTACTGTGTCAGCGTTGGGTCCACATCACAGTATTCCAGTGTAAGCAAGTAAGTCTGAACATTTTCTACATCTCTATCAGTTTTCCTTAAACCAGTGCACCTTGGAAGATGAAGTCAAAGATTTTGTTCAGCTTTCAAGAAAGCCAAATCATATCAAATCAGTTGAACGCTGTGACTCAATGTTGCTAGAAATTTTACTTTAACCTGAATACTGTGTTTTTCTGGGAAGTTTCGTTTTGTGGATTGCAGTGCAACCTGGATCCTTAAAGTTCTGGGTATGAGTAACATATCCTTGTACGAAGACTAGTTGCCAAAGTGGTATTTCATTCTTCATAACTACCCTCAAAACCATTTTGAAGCAGGCGGCAGAAAAAGCCTGAATTTAATCAATGAGGAACACTATGCTGAGTCCAAGGGAGAGAGAAAGACCAGTTCTACTGTACATATGAGTCTGCTTGCAGGAGGCAATTTAGGCAGCACCATGATTCTGTTCCCAGATATTCAAATAGGTTTAGACATAGCTAAAAAAAGTGCACTCTGACTATTCTCTGTG
The DNA here is from genome assembly GCF_019232065.1 of Centrocercus urophasianus. Lineage (NCBI taxonomy): Eukaryota > Metazoa > Chordata > Aves > Galliformes > Phasianidae > Centrocercus > Centrocercus urophasianus. Next base: position 4,464,521 of record NW_024884767.1, on the reverse strand, counting down.
CTGTTTACATTAGGAAAATTAAGAGAACAGAAAGTGGTACTAAATTAGTGAAAAAATAACAGAGGCAACAAAGAATATTGTGCAATATGGCAAGGTTATCTGCATTATAAGTTGTCCACTGCTTTGTATCTATACAGATACATACACAAATATACTACCAACAGCATAGCATCGCGTACCTAGTGCGTATATGGATGTTTTCCTATCATCAGCATCCACTTCTGGATGAATTACCAGACCCTGCTAGTTAAAAGCAAAAGCCTAAAATTTTGAGTCTTCTGAGTCTGATCTTTCCTGACCAGAAATTTCTGCTGACATTAGTAAGACTGGCAATAGTCAACATTTTGGAAACTCAGTTCTCCTTAGAGTAAAATTTTGCAAAGCTCTTGAATATGATTGTAGGAGAGGTAAAAAACAGGGAGGTCCTCAGGCTCATCAGCTCTTCCTAATGTCTCTGCATAGTAAAAGGTATTAACTCCTGCTATAAATATTATCTCATGCAGAGCGGCCTTTGAGTTTACAATAAAATTGCTATAAATTTTCTTCAAGAATTTAAACTTTCTATTTTTAAGGGTCCTAGTTTAGCTTCCAGTTTTTGATAGGCATGATCATCTGCATTCTTGGTTGAGGCTTTCCTGATACAGTGTTTGGTGTTGAATTAAGCTGGTGACAGTTTTACACGACCATATTACTCTTCCATTTTTTCCCTATTTTCATTCCTTCAGATATTCCATTTTCTCCTGAAAATCTTTATATTTAAGAGTTGATTTTTCCCTATCTTGAAAATCTGCTACTGATAAAATCAATGAGACCTATGTCACTGATGTCTGAACAAGAATAACAAAGACATTATATTGACAAAATATGTCAATCAGACGTCTTCTTGTGATTTTAAAGTCTAATTCATGCATCATTTTATTTTATAAGCAAACTTGACTCTTTATTGAAGCAACTTGTTTGCACTCTTTTACTTTGTACATAAGGAGTAAGCACCATAATGTATAATTTTTCTCAAGGCCACTCATCAATAAAATAAATGTTTAGCTATAGCAGTACTGCAAACGTAGCGCTTGGCCTTTTATGAATGAAAGATAGAAAATCTCTGTATTTAATAGAGGACAGTTCTGACATTCTAACACACTGATGTGAATTATATCATAAATGAAGCTTTCTAGTTCTCTATCATTTTCTTGACTAAGGAACCTATATCTGTTCTTAAGCATATTACCAATTGTTTTTATTTTCACTATAGCCTGCTAATTGCACCAAATCCCACTCATATACTGTAGGAGGAAGGCTAATTTACGGTAGTAAAAAATCAAACTGCTAAAGCACAGGCTGAACTTAGACTAGACTACAGCATTTTTGCAATTGCAATACATGCTTTTTGTGTTGTTCTAAACTAGGTATTTCAATTACGGTACCTGGCTCTTCAGATAAAGCTAATCGTTTTTAAGACAGAAAAGACTTGGTATAATTTCATTTTACCTTTTCAAGCATGCCACCATACCAAGCAGTTTGCAAAGAAGGTCTGAAGATAATATTTTGTTCTTGTTGATTTTTAATAAGAGTGGGGTAGTGAATAATAAGTGGAGAAGTAAAGGGGGTGGCAACAGGTTACCAGCCTAACAGTGCAACCATTTACGCTGAAACCATCTTTGAGCTAATTTTTAGTCAAGAATGAGAATTATTTGATAGGCTTGCTCAGTAATTAGCAAGATATATAACAAGTGGAACTGATTCACTTCTTCTGGTGAATCCAAGCAACTGAGCACCTCTGCTCACAGCAGATAGGCAGGCTGCAACTGATTGGCTTTGTCACAGCAATACTTGTACTGCCTAGAAAGAAAAAGAAGGAAAGCTATCATTGCATTAATAGCTAGGTTCATGTATAAATAAAGTAATATCCTGAAGGGATAGAAAATGTGCTGTGTTATTACATTTGGTGGTCTATGTTGTTGTTGCCAACAGACAGAACCAAACATGTGGAGCTGTGCTGGATATAGACAAGCATTACGGAGTACTTTAGAATGGACTCAAAAGTTAACTTATTTTTATTAATTACATAATTTGCCAGCTATAAATGATTCTAGCTCTTTCTGGCAGTCCTGTAGCAGGCTGCTGTGCTGGCGACTTCCGTGTTTTGGTCTTTTTTATCATTTGGCTCTTTTCTGATGGTTAGCAGATGAGACACTTTCAGGTTCTGTTCAAGGAACCTCAGGGCTCTCTTCTAGCAGTTCAGCCTAATGGAATTAAGTCTGACATGTTTCAACTCTTTTTCTTTATAAAATAAACATAAAACAATGGTCTAGATTTCTAATAAAACTCTTGAACCATGCAAGATTCAAACTTTCCCTGCTCCTTTGCACCTCTGTCAGTGAAGACCATAAAAGGGGAGTTCAACAGGATCAATCAACCCGAATCTGAAATCCACTGCAGAATATTAAATGGTGCAGTCTCGCTGAAAGGGTAACCCTGCAGCTCCTTGCAGTCTGAAGCTAATTATTTTCGTCAAGATGGGAACATCTGGAAGTCCACAGCAGTGTCCCACCAGCAAGGCTTCAGTAACTGAGCCAGCCTGAGGAGAATGAGCCCACTTTGTAGTGACACAGCGGGCTCAGACACCACCTATTCTGCTCTCCAAACTGTCATGCATAACAACTTCATTGTGCTAAATTGAAGTTGAAAGCAACCAAAGGCTATGAGAAGGAGAGGCTATGAGAAAAGCATGTTGTCAGCACTGGCAAAGGCTGACCTGGAAAGTAGGCTCAGAGACAGCAGAATAAAAGACCAGGACCCATGAACACTGCATATTCTTTCATTTTAAAGTATGATTTCCATACCAGTGAAAGTAGCAAATGTGATGTAAATTTATTTAAATGGATTCCACCACTTAAAAGTTTGCCAGCCGCTCTTATCCAAGTTTCCCAGCTCTCTGATTCGTTACTTACAGTGGGAATATAATGACATATAGTCATCATTGTAACAGCTTCTTTGCAGGGGCACAATGATGATTAATAGCCAGCAGCAAATTTTCACATGGGCTCTGAAGCACTATAGCGTTAAGCAGCCAAACACTCCCAAATGCCCCTTTTCTGTTCCCGTGAAAAGTTCTCTCCTTGTACCTTGCAGATATGAACAAAGCCTATCTTAATTCCAATCAGCTTTTCCTCATTCAAAGAAACTTACTCTTTTCATAATTGATTCATGTGCATTCTTTCTCTTAGCCTGTGAGTCTTTGTTGAAAATTTTATTGTAATTTTTTTTTTTTTTTTTTCCAGGAGGAGGTTGGAAATCATTTCAGAAAAAAATTTGTTTAGCTTTGTTTTCCCCTCCAAAATACATTTCAAGATATTTCCCAGCTAGCTGAGCTACACGTATAAAAAAGAATCAAAAACCAGGAGGCTGACAAAGAGGCCTTAGCTTTCCCTGTGTTGAAAGGTGATTAGCCTATCGCACAGAGGGATGAGCTTGGAGAAACAGCTCTGGTAAAGTGAGGCAACGACTGGGGAGCTACAACAGTAAGCTGATTCTATTTATTGCACCAGTTCTCATTCCCATGATAAACTTACAAATAAAACTGAAGTGGACTTATTTTTCTGTGCAGAATTATTTCAAAGATAAGATATCTTTGAATAGACATATTTTTTTCAGAAATATTTAGAAATATTTGATTTTTCTTCTGGTGTTCACTGATGTGAATTTGCTGGCTTTCCACAAACATCTTTTCTGCAGTGACAGATTAGAAACACTTTGGGAGCTGATTCAGTCTTCCCTTCATCAGTTTCATGTATCACTGCACTTTGACAGAGTTGCACACGATTTGCCCCAGAATCAGCATAGAACAGATCAGAAAAAAATCTGTCTTGATTTTCATTTGGGAAAACATTTTTAAAGACAGGGAAAAAAATTCAAAGCAATATTAGAAAGACAAACACCAGTCTGCTTTTTTCTCTGTGTGGAGGAAATTGTTACCATTCTAGAGTTTCACATGCAGATTGTACACTGCTAATGTCTCACTGATGATACACTCTGTGCATTATTGGTGTTCTGCTAATGAACTGCTGCACACTAAATTTGATCTGTCCAATGCAAGAAAGTATTTCCTAGCCATTAACATAACCAATATAACACAGAAAAAATGAATTTTTAAATTAACTTAATATCTAGGAATAAATAGTGCTTGCTGTAATGACTTCATACAGCATGTGAGATGAGGAAATAAATATGCTTAGCATCAACCTTCTCCTTTATGTGCTTTAACAGAGCACTCTATTCAGGTTGCCCATAAATTTAGCAGATTTATTTTTCAAAAGAGGATAAACTTTCTTCTAGTTTTACTCCCAAAATATTCTTTTGAGAAAATACGAACTAACGGAACATTTCCAATTATTTTTCATCTTTGGAAAATTTTCACCCAGTTCATTTTTTTTCAGCTTCTAGTGAGACAAAACAGATTTGTTTTATGATTTCCACTGAAAATTTCTTAAGATTACTTAAGAAATAGCACTGCATATCAAAATCTCTCAGGCGATCAAATTGTGACTCAATTTCTCTGTGCTGCAGAGCTCTGCAAGCAGGGCTGCAACTCTTTTTTATCTTTCTGAGATTTTTACCCTGGTGTAACTTAGCAGAGTTGCATGTGATTTAGTGCACCTGACCCAAGGCTTGAATCAGACTCAAGGGAATTTTGTCAAGTATTATTGATGCTCAGTGAAGTAAAGGTTGCATCACAAAGGTGAGATTCTTCTGCTGTATCACTAGGTGACACTTCCTCTGTTTAACTGAGAGATATATCACATCCAAGAAAGCCTTGCTTTGTTTTCCACAAGCGTTTTCACTTTGCACTGTTTTGAAATCTGATGGAAGGAATTAAAAATAATGCGAATTCTAACATAGTAGCTGGTACTGAACAGTACTCACAGGCCATTACTTAAGAGGGACCATTGCAGAAAATATTCCTGGAGGAGCAGGAACCTAAAATTATATATGAATGAGGGTGTTTTGTTCTCAGGTTTATGGACCATGAGTTCCGCGGGCGGAGTCACAAATCTGCCTGCTGTCCCTGTCCACAGAAGAATTCTAGATGTGGTGCAAAATGTGTAAAATATTATGCAGCCAGTGAATTCCCCATTGATTATGCATCTGAAAAGCGTTATGAGTGTTGTTTATGTCAGGAAATGCATAGAATGCATGCACAATCCTGGTAGTCTCAAGAAATGGTATGCAAATAACTGGTTTGTGAGACTAAAATCTCAAATGACATTCCCCTTTCAGGAAGCATCAGCATGTGCACATTCAACATGCTAACGTGGCCATGCATCGTAATGTATCTTTTGGAGGACAGCAGAATCCCAGCACAGCCAGGATTTTACAGACAGGAGGCTTGCAGAAGTGTATTTGTTCATTCTGGTTTCACAGAGCTGAGCTTTATATAGCTGCAGTTTTAGACTGGAAAACTTCTTTTACCAAGAGTCTCTGGTGATTTCTGGGCATAGGTCATACCACATAATTTGCTGAAAGTATTAGATGGATCCAACTCAAGAGCATAGCCAAATATTCGTAATCGTGCAGAGGGCTAGCTCTAAAGCTTAGGCCCGTGTCTCCAGTGTACCTTACCCCGTATCTTCCGCTGTATTGTGAGCTTCTCACCCACAGTTTCAGCTATCTTTCCTCATTTTGGAGTGCATCTGCCTACCCCTGCTACCCTTCCACCAGGAGTCCTGGGGTATTTTGGTAGGCATCAACTCTCCAAGATTTCATAAACAAACAACACATATCTGACCAGCACAGTAGTTGCAATTACACAAATTAAATCTAGGAAATTGTTGAAGTAGTATAAGCTGAATTTAGTGGAAAAAGAGTCTAATTCTACCATCTTCACTTCTGCTAAGTAACCCACCTCAAGTTTCAGAGGAAAACTGCTGCTGAATAGGACTCACTTTTCTTTGTGATTTGGTAACAAAAAATTCACTTCTTTTCCACTTTAATTTGCACTTCATAAGTATATTCCTTCCCTTTTTCCACTTTCAGCCTTATCAAGCTTTCTTACCTATTTTTTTCCCAAATCTCCTTCCTCAAATGCTTCTTCTCTTTCCTCTGTTGTTTTTTCCTACAATCCAAAAATTATTGTTCTCTGTGCAAATACTTCCATTCCTGTGTAATCTTCCTTTCTTCCAGCTTCTTCTAGCTTCCTGGTGTTTTTCTGTTTGTTTGTTTGTTTGTTTTTTAGTGTGCTTTGTGTTTGTTTTTTTTTTCTTTATTCCATCTTTATGCTTGATTCTTCATTGCAGCCTTCCAGCTCATTTTCTCTCTTAGAGTTTGAGGTCAGATCATGATTTCCATTTTCAGTGGTTTTTTTTACTGCCTTTTTAAGATCCACCACTGTGAAGCTGTACCACACTCTCTGTGCATTGATGATCACTGACCTAATGTGCTTATTCACGTGTTGTAATTCTGCCCGTATGGATTTACTTTCATAAGGAGGAATAAGTTCTGTATAGTCCTTCAGTTCTTCATAAATCAAATTGTCTCATTCCAGATTTACACAGTTGCGTATTTCCAAGTTATCCTATTTTATTATGCAGTTCCAGATCACTACTTGTTTCCTCTGTGAGCTATCAACCTTGTGATTAAACTAGATTAAGTATTTGGATTAAAATTGTGACAAAGCTGCTAAACAAATGCATTTAATTGTCTTGGGGAACAAAGCTATGAATGTATTGGCATTACATTTTGTGCTTAGCTTCAGCTGCAATAGTTCCTGTTGAAAAAAGAAACCAAATACTGTGAAGAAAAAACACTTCATTTCAAAGTTAACCAAGTTATCCACATAACAACATTTTACTTTAAATCTGAGCTCTGGAAGAGTTATAAGAATTAAAAATGTCTTGCAGAAGGCTACCCCAGAATAGGACCCCATCTGCCATTTTCTGATCTTTATTTTTGCCCCAGGGTTTCTGTATATTATTTAGGTCATCAGCAAGAGTAATAAATCATAAGTATCATTAGTATCATGGACACAGATATCTTGTGACATCATGTTTCTTGAATTATTCTTCTGGTCCCTTGCTGACAATTTCTCTTAATTGCTCTGAAGGCGGTTGGTGCTTTCTGTCTTGAATGTGCCTGTTCCTGTTTTCTCTCCATCTCACCTTTAACCTTTAACTTTCAGACTCTCATGGATCACCATTCATTTTATGCTTATCCAATAAAGGGCCATCTCAGAAAGGAATCTCCTTCTAAGCATAATACATCTTATTTCTCCAGTCTCTTCAAGAAAACAGTCTTTTGCAAAGAAAAGCACTTTGTACTCATTGGAAAATAACAAAGCAAATGTACAACCTGTTATGGGTAGAGTCAGCATATGTTGCCTCCTACCCAACATCATGCAGTACAAAGTATTGTGAAGAATGGGAGACTAAAACGTGAGCAAACACTGAGAGGAATGAATCCTGCAGTGGCAATGGAGAAGAACAGACTTAGAAAGGGCATAGGGAATCTTTGTTTTTTTACAGATGATGATAGGAAGATGGGGGGAACACCAGAGTCATGGAAGTGTTTCAGTAAGAAATAATGTGTTCTTCTTTTATTAATTTACATGATACAACCTGTTTACATTTTCATATTCTGAAAGAACATAGAAAACTTTCCAGAGAAACACTGAAAATTGGAGATGATCTAGCAAAGTATCATCAAGATGGTTGGAGTGCTGGGGAACTTGATGCTTGGAGAAGAGCTGAAGGAACTGTGTCTATTCAGCCTGAAAAAGAGAAAGCTAAGGTGTTTCCATACTGGAATGGTTGTTATAGAGAAGAACCTATCCCAACTTCACAAGGATGTGTGATGGCAGGGCAATAGGCAGTGGGCAAAAAAAAAGATGTTTGAGGGGAAATTCTAAAGAAAGAAACTCACTACAAAAACTCTCAAATACTGGAATATTTCGCCTGGGGAAGTAGTAGAGTATACCTTGATGGAAATATTTTAGGTTTGGCTTGACAGTGGCCTCAATAACATAATCCAAGGCTTTGCTTTCAGCAGAAGGTTGGATCAGGTGATCTCTAGAGCCCCTTCAGCATTTCAATTAGCTGCCTCTCATTTTTTATTCCTTTTGTTATCATTTGCCCCAAAATAGTCCGTCAGTTCTCACACCTTACTGCCGTGATGTACTTTCGACATAATTTCTGCTTGGAACTGAACTTGTGCTATGATCTTTCAAACAAAATTCCTTTTTTCTGTTGGCCTCCACCCCTATGCTTTGCCCTTTCCAAGATGTACAACTTGACAATATCATATCTGCTGTATTTCTTTCTTCTATTGAGATTATTATCCAGGACTTTATATTGTTCGCTTTTCATCTTTCTTGTCACCTTTAGCGTTTGCCTCTGGTAAGACCACAAACATTACTTTAATCTTCTATCTTTAAGCTTTCATTTTCTAAAGTGATTTCCTTCATTTGCATATTTTGTAGAAATTTTGTTTGTAAAATAACTGCATTTCTGTTTCTGACCAAGTGCTGCTTTTGCCCTCTTTCCTGCCTGTTCTACAACTTCCTGCCTTTTGTTCTTACTTCTACAGAAGAACTCACCCACTCACACAGTTCTTTCCCCTCTCTAAAAGACAGACAGTCAGTCTATCAAATAGCTTTTGACATAAGTTAGATCAGCCTGAAAATGATCTTAGTGACCTCTCTGCATCCCAGAGGAACCACTGCATTGGGTACAGATCAGGGCAATAATTACGTATTTTGCCCTATATTATCTGCCTGGTCATTACGCCTCCCTGGCTTTCCATGCATACAAATAAGTAGCAAGTGGCAGTGTAGAGCACAAAACCCCTGCATTGAGGGTGGTAGACATGCCTCTAAGGCTGACAGTTTCTCACCATTATGAGCACATAAATATAACTAATAAGAACTTGATCTTATTCTTTCAGGAAACCATCAGAGTGAAAGCACACATATAATTCAGATTTTCTGTATGAATCACAGATTTTTCACAACAGACTACTCCATTAGGTGTAGACAGAAGAAAATACCTATATCAAAAAGTAATTGATCACTGAATCTAATATCGAGGGATTCTCCATGCTTTAGAGCTTCCTCATATGAGGAAGAGGAGAAAGAATGAAAGATACACAATAACACTAATTGATAGAGCAAATTCTCAACTACAAAACATTATTTTTCAGCATAATCTACCACTGGCTATCCCAGCAATGAACAAATGCTGGTTTGCTATGCTTGAAAGAAATGTGCACCAGTGGAGGTGACATGCAGTTTCACAGCTGCTATGGCAGCATTGTTGCTTGAAAAATGTTGTCCAGGGAGTCCGTCTTTGATTGTCCCAGACAGATGGAAGCCAGAAGGCACCATATCCAGACTATATATATGGTGGGTATGGTAGGACATTCCCACCAGGACTAGCAGAGTGGTCCACAGTGTTCAAACTGGTATGAGACCTTGTGTTGCAAGAGAAGAGCTGTCTCCTTCTCTGGCCTGATTCTCAAAATTAGTTTGTGTCACAATGCAATGCTCTGAGCTGATGGTTTGTCCAGATTCCAGGAAATCCAGAAGGATCACCCTTTCCTATTCCAAAAGACACTGTACATCACTTTACCCACTAAGAACTGTGTCTTGACCTTTTTCTTCAGTGGGTAATTCACAGATCACCAGTCCATGGACGGCTGTTTTGACTTCGGCTCATAGTGGTGACATCATGTCTTGCCACCAGTAATGACATAATCCAGGAAATTGTCACCTTCATCTTCTTATACTGGTTCTATGGGTCCTGAAAAACGTGTATACACTGTTCTTTCAGTTCCTGTGTGAGCCTTTGTGGAACTAACTCATCTGACACAAACATTGCAATATTCCAGCATTGCCACCATTTTTTTCCAAAACACTGAAGCCAGTATTCAGCTCTATATACAGTTCCCTGGTTACAATCCACCAATTCACATGGACGAGCTGATGAAAACAGTCTGCTTATGACCTCCAGAGTGCAAAGAATAATGTTTTCTATACAATGGAATCAGAAACAATAAAACAATTAACACACTGGTGTAGAAAATGGCACAGAAATAAGAACAAATTTGGCATAAGAAAAGGTAATTATTTTTATCAGAATTATCAGTAATTATTTTTTAAGTAAGTTGCAGAATAAGTGCGTTTTGAAGATGGAGTAAAGTGAAAAGAGATCTTTTGTTTGATTTTTTTTGGTTGTTCGCTTTTTTCCTTCAGTTAAATTAGAAAATTCAGATGTGATGCAACTTTTCTTCCTCTGAAAAGCTGGGGTGAGCTTCTTTTAAAGTCAGACTGTCTTAAACAGTGAGTGAAATACGAAAACTACTTATAAGAAAACAACTTCCATTCTGTGAATAACTTCTACCATTGGTCTCAGTGAACTTGGCGTGGACTTGAAATACGCAGAGAGTACAATATAGTAATAAAAGAAACCTATAGAGAAATGAACAGACCAAAGCCAATTAAAGATCACCAGAAAGCCATTTGCTAATCTGTTGTGTACTCACTTACAGATGCAACTCAAGATCAGCAACAGTCTAAATTGGGACGGGATCGGGCAAATGGTTATAGAATCAAACCATTGTCTGTAAAGTTTCCATATGTATTTTGTGTATATTTTTACTCATTAATTGAGTAATAAAGCCTGAAATCATGCATGAGGCACTTTAGCTTTTAGCTGTGAAAAACACGTGCTCTGCTGCAGAAATTCTAATTGCTTGTTGTTTAACAACTGCAGGAAACAAATCCTATGAAACACTGGAAATAATATAAAAATGGAGCATCACTGTCAAGGTATCAAAAAGAAATCAAACCTTCAGTACATAGATAGTAATGCTACAATCTACAAAGGTGCTATAATATATTATTTTCAAGACAATATGTTGTAAACCCACTATTATTTCAGAACAAAGATTCTTTAAAAAGACAAGCTTTCATCAGAAGTCTCGGTAAACTTACTTCGATGAACTTAATAAAATTGGACCTGACTCTGCTTTTAAATCTCATAAAATTGCCTACTTCTTGACATTTCTTGTATTGGTTCATTTCTCCCTAAGGAAATATACCAAAGACAAAAAGAGAAAAGTCTTGAAATCTTCTTACTGCTTTTGATAAGATAATTTCTTCAGATAATATTTAACTTGAGTAACTCTGCAAGCCATGTAGAACAGGATATTTTTAAATGCTCTTCTTTCTCCATTCTCCAAACTGTTATTGGAATAAAAAGAAAGCAATTGAAGTATCAGCTACATGATAGAGAACTCAATTTACTGCTTTCTTGCCAGGTAATCTGTACATGCCAGGAAGTACAGTGAGGCCTCTATACCTTTTATAACAAATATTTCAAGGTGAGGTCTTTCTTTGAAGATTTTAAAGCTCTGTTTCCTTTTTAATGGATTATTAATCTTTTCTTTTTAAATAAAGATAAATTCACTTGATATGAGTGATGGCTTTTGTTTCTTGATATAATAGCATTTTTCCATTCTGTAAAATACACAGGAACTACAATTTTCTTTTCTTTTCGAAATAACTTTTCCATTGAAGTTCCTAGGAATAAGCAAATCTTAATAGTTCTCATAGTCTTATAAATTCTATAACTTTTTTTTCTGCTTGTCACATCTCACATAAATTGAAAATCATTTAGTTTTGAAGGTCTTACAAATGATCATGCATACCACAAAACAACTTATTTTGTAGGTGTTTTTTTCAGATAACATTATGCAACTATTGAGATTGTGTGTAATTCTCTGCTAAACTGAAAAAGAATTAGTATTCTGCTAAAAATAAAAATGGCATTTAACAGAGAGAAGATTTACCTTTGGGTAGTTTAAAATCTCTCTAAAGTATAACTTGTTTTGTTTTATGACAAACTATTCCTACTTGCTGCTTTTTCCCATCCTTTTCAACTTGTCTAGCATTCTTTATTTCTCCAAATGTAAACTATTCTTTAGATTTTTGTAAAAGGAAGGAGGAAAGGAAATTAGACCATGTCTATGTAGAGAATTCACTTCAGTGCTCTTTATTGTTGAGAATGTAACCAGATTCTTAACTAAAATATTTGATCCACTTTTTTTCCACCCGAAGTTCCTTTTCAAATTATAGATAAAACTTGGTCAGAGGAAAGGCATTGCTTTATGAACTGCAGAAGTCAACTGGGTGCATGTTTTAGAATAAAGCCAAATCTGGAACTTGTTTCAGGTTTAATATCTTTCACTGAAGGCAGACCATGAAATTCAATTCAAAGAGCTCATAAACGGGGATTTGGTTCTGTGAGGCTGTAATTGCACTCACTACTTCAGTCCCAAATCCTTATATCACCGTCACCCTGCTTTAGTTTGTACAGCGCTGCTGCAGTCAAGTCGTGGAATGTAATGAGCTCTTAAGCATTGCTGGTGTAGGTTTACACATGTGCGAGGTCTCTCTGTTTTACTTTATGTGAACGTAGTTTAGATGCTCCTCATGAGGTAGTTTTCCTGTGTATTTGCTTTTATGCCTAATCTCCGTGTTAAAAAGATATATATATGTAGCAAATAAGTGAAATATTTTTGTTGCATTTTTTGTTTTCAAGCAAAACAAGCTCCTTTGTTGTAATCATTCTCCTCAGTACTGATAAAATTCCAAAGTACACATGCTGTACTGTATGTATTTCACAAGCTACAACTGGATCAGATTGTTATAAGGGATATGTACATATGTTCCTCTTCCTTGCAAACTTCCTTAAAACTTTTGTCCACAACCTGGAATCAATGAAAAAAATTTTCTCTAATTTCATTAAGTTTCACATCTGATCTGTAGTGAACCCATTAAATCAACAAGATCACAATATCTTCCTTCAACAAAAGTATGTTTAATTTTTATGCTTCCATTTCTTTTCTTACTTGGCAGCTTAAAGTCTTCTGCTTACATTGTTTGGATTATGCAGCAAAACAACAGAAGGAATGGTCAGCTCCTTTGACCCACACACTGTCCATTTTGACCTTCAGATAGAATCTACCATTAACACTGGAAAAGAAATATTCATAAAAGTGCTTACCCTTGTGAAACGCATAGCCAGAATGACTGCCTTGGGGTGGATGATATTTTTTTTGTAAAAAGTCATTTTGCTCCTGGACATGAGAACCAGTAAATTCTGCCTGGATGCTGTGCTATTATGAAGTTTCAAAAAGTCTCCAGGAGATCTCTGAAGGCAAAAATTCTGATGAAATTATCCAACTCTAATTACAAGAGAAATAGGGTCAGAGGCTGCTGGTGCAGAGAGCAGCAGCTGCCCCTGTTTGCTTTGCTTGTGCCTATGTCCTGTAAAACTGTGCTGTCTCCTGTTTCCGTGATGGATGATTTGACTCTTGAGCACCACATGTGCTATGTCCAAGGAATCAAAAATTACTATCTGTCTTACCTTCTTTGAAGAGCATTCTCTGTTCGTTAGGAGGACATGGTGAGCTGTTCTCTGACCATGTATTTTCCTTTATTTGCTTGCTGATGCTGGCTAACATTCTGTCGAGATGTCTGAGAAAGCCTGGACCTACCTTTGTGAGTGGACAGCAGCCTGCTGCTGCTGAGACCTAGTTTTTACTGACTGCACTACATGGCCAGCCTCCTTCAAGTATGTGTGTCACCAGAGATCTGATCCTCTGTGTCTCTGTGTTTAATTTTTAAAGAAAAGACAGAACCATCCTGTCCCCAGAGGCTGTGTTTGTCTTTGGCTGTTTTATCCATAGCACTGTGGGTATAGAGATGTGTTAGAACCACACATAAATGTCATATGAAACGCTCGTTTTCTGCCTGCCTTGTTGCTAGTCTTATCTTTGAGGAATTCTTGAAGGAATTAGGGTGAAGGTTTCAGACTGGTACTTTTGATTGCAGAGTTACTGTTTGTTTGATTGTTTTGTGGAGGGAAGTTGTTTTTCTTGTTACTTATTTTTAATCAGGCTATGGGAGATTTCTGAAACCAAGGGCCACCTTTTAGAATTGCATTGTTTCTCCCTATGAACTGGAGAAGCTTTTCTTGAAAATCTACAGTAGAACCCAAAAATCCTCTTGCTGTGTGTAGGAAAGTGTGGAGATAATAATTTTATAGTGCTATTGAATACTAGCACTATATAGCACTGTAAAAATTAGGGATCAGTTTCCTCTGAATTTCAAGACAATTCTTTTAAAAATAATTTTAGAATAATAAATGTAGAGAGCCATTTATTTTCTGCCTAATATTTACAACACTTGTTGACATCCAGGTCACATTATCCAGCATTTCCTTGCAACTATAAAGCTAGAAACTCACAAATATTTAAAATAAAAATAGAGATATCTTTTCCAGTTGTTTCCAGATTTCTTCTTTTAACATACTTGTTTTCCAAGGATCTACTTCTTTTGATAATCCCTGAAATATTGTTTACCACCAGCTAATTTATGGAATCTTGCCCTGTTGCCAAATAAAAAACTAGGCTACAGTCAAAAATCTATGAGATTTTGATAGATAGGAGATCTAGGAGATGAATAATGTGGATAGATTACACATTATGGTCTATAGCCAAATCAGAACGTTGCACAAAAGTTGCTTTGTGTTCCCTGATCTCACACAGACCAGGTTCCCCCCTGACTTGACTGTACTGTCAATCACTTAGTGCTATCAAAATGTCAAAAGGACTGCTATGGTGTTCACTCCATGCACTCCCATTTTCTCTTTGCTTCCTGTGGAGTGTAGGGGCTTGTGTTAGTTGTCACCCGTGGGATAACTGCACTTGCAGCAATGTTTTTGGAGGTGGTAGATAGCCATGCTGAAGAAAATAAGGAGGCCCATTAATCTTCAGATGCAGTTCATAAGTTAGGGGAAATGCACATCATCTCCATGCCCAGCACACCTGCATCTTCTATTCCACTTGAAGAAGCAGATTTTCCATTGCCATTGAACTCATATAGCAAAATGATATCATTACATAGGGAAAAAAAAAAAGAAATCTGAGATACAAGCCAATGAAAAGAGGCATATTTTGGCCAGAGAATATGCAGAAAGGTGTGAAACAGAGATAGATTGAAATAATAATGGTTTTTCTCAGAATGAAATAATTGTCTCATTTTCCCCGTAAATATATAAAATATATTTTTAAGTCTTTTGTCTGAGAACTGAGACCACCCCGAGGGAGTAACAAAATACCATTGGTCATCTGTGCTTTCCTGCAGAACCATGGTATTTCAGGGACAGGTCTTTTGTTAAGCTTATGATGACAGTCTTATTTGGCCTAGATGCACAAAGAGATGGCAGATGGCAGAATAATTTGCTGTCTTAATTTGATATCATACATATACCAGCTTTGTAAGAAAAGTTCAAAGAGAATTAAGGTGTAACAGCAGAGAAAAAAGATACTGGTATGATATGGATGCATTGTCAGGGCAGAATCAGCAAGTCTGTTTCTAGATTGCCTATAGCAGAAAGTTCCTTTTTTCTTTTTTAAATCCAGAAAGACAAAATCCAGCATGCAACTTGTGCACAAGCTGCTGCCTATAGAAGTAAAGAATCACTTTTTTTTCCAGATAATTCCAGATAATCACAACTTCTGAATAGAAAGATTTCCACTGGGGAAAAAGAGTTCAAAAGATTATTTTAAGAAAATATATAATGCTAATATATGAAAAACTAAAATTACATGCATTTGCAACAATACTTTAAGTGCAGAAGAAGTAACATTGAAAAGAATATTCTCTCTAACTTCTCAATTTCCTTTTTTTTTTCCTTTTGTATGTACTTTTTTCCTTGTTTCTGCTCATTTGTTACATCAGGATGGCATGTAGGAAAAAGGCTGAATGTGCTGGAAGGCTCCTCTCCATCTTCCACATGCATCCAGTGTGATTTCATGAATTGTATGTGACAGTTCTGCACCTCTGATGGTTGAAAACTATGGACAGTGGTTGCTGTGACATTTTTGCTGGGTAGGATTTTCTCCATATACCTTTCCAGCTCCTGTACTGTCCTTGCATGGTTCAGTCTTGTCTCCAGACCTGTTTTGTATGGATCCCTGCACACTTGACTAAGTTCAGCTATGTCAATTTGTGATCTGCTGTTCTCAAACTCCACCTTGTTCCTAAAATACTTAGCAGGGATTTTGACACTGTGGGCAGTGAGCTGAAATTTCTAATGCAAATTGATCAAGATAATGAAGTTTTAGATTTCTGGAATACTTCTGTAATCATCGTATTCATTTAATTCTTCCAACTCAAATTGCTATGAAGTGTCATTGTATAGGAACTAAGAAATGCAATTAAATGTAAATAAGAAATGATTTTTTCAGTACAGAGCTTGCAACTGAATAGCGCATTCTATAATGAGAAAAGCGTACTGCTGTACATGTGGGAAGAAATAAAAGTATATCAAGATAAATAGAGCAAAATTACATTATTTTCCCTTCTTTCCTTCCTTCCCCTTCCTCTACAGTAGTCTGTATCTGGAAGTTGTTTATATCAGAAAATTAAAAGAAGGTAAGATATGACCTCCACTTCATAAACATTTTAATGTCTGTAGATACTGTGTCACACTCACTGTTCACATCATACTAACCATTTTTACTACACTGTTTTACATCTTGTTATAGACAGGTTCTGCAGGTGAGCATTCAGACTTTATGCCACTAAGAGATGATGCAGACTTGTTTAGATTGAATTAGGCTAGATTTAAGTCACTCTCCTGTGTCTTTATTTGGACAACTGGGCTCTTGCAGCTTAATTCAAACTGCAGTTTGCTAAAGACTCCATGTGCAAACAATTGAGAGAGCAATATCACAAATACAGTGAAGTTAAGAAAGAGAAGAGTTGGAAAAAAAGATCAGTTTTTTTTTTCCCCTCAAAAATGTTTTTATAGGTTGGCATATTGATGTCACGTTGAATCTATTTCCTATATTGAGATTGTCAGAATACTATCACAAAAGGTGTGAAGTTCCACAATAATTTTAATGGAATTCTAACTTTGTTGCTTAATTAAGGCCTTTTTCATGTTAACAGAACTAATTAATTCTGCAGATTAATTGCACATTGCAGTATCTGTCTCAGGATGAGATCTGCAGTTGGTAACATGTAATTTGGGACTCTCACCATTGTTTTTGGCTGGCGAGAATTCCTTGACAGTGTGACAGTATAAATGTGTTTGCCAAGTGCTTCTCATATTATAAACAGCACGTATGTAGGCAGCTTGTGCAAAGTTTTGATATATATTGAGTAAACATAAATAAAGAAGGACTTCACTGAGGAGTGATGTGGCAGATTCATCTAATGTTGTATGATGCACCTTGAATCTTTTATTTGAGGATATTCTTTAACAGCCTCGTCCTGGAGTTTGTAGTAGTAATAGCTGAGCAAAAGATAAACTTGGAAATCACTATTGGTGAGTCTGTTTTGCATGTTGAGAAAGAAAAAAGAACCAAACTTGTGGAAGCAGTTAACATCTTGTAAGAGTAACTGGTGAACCAAATTAAGTATGCTCAAAAATATGGTATTTCAAAACCAGGGGAAAAAAAAAAAGAAAAAAGAAAGGATATCTTTCCATATGAATATACTATATATACATTTTTCTTAGCTTATCTCCGATAATAAGGCCCTAATTATTGGTTGAAAGAAATCTATCATTATTTATAATAAGAGCAGTTCTCTAGCTGGTAGTCAGTCTCAGCCTTTCCCAAGTTATACTAACATTAATCTTGCAGTTACAATACAAATGCAAAGAGAGAATTAAGCTTATTACCTCTCCATGTCATCCTCTTCCTCCAGGACATGTCAAATTTACATGATGATTTTGTGTCCAGCCTACTTGTTCCCTCACAGGCAGTTCCAGCACTGTAGGCTGTGATAACTGCATACTAGAAGCACTTCCAGTAGAATCAAGTTTCAGAAGATGCCATTAGAGTCAAAAGCTGTGAGAAAAACACAAGACGAAGTAGTGAATCTCATCATGGGCTGGGTGCTGAACTGAATTGAATTGCTGAATTGAGTTGAATTGCTGTAGTGGGCTAGATCTACTCTTCTGAGTCGGGTACCTGAGCTCTAATGAGATCTATGAATTGGAAGGTGCAATGAGGCCTGCATGCTGTGCTTATGTGGAAGCAGATTAGCACAGGAAGAACTGGGTTACTCCGTGCTCTGAGAATAGCTGAGCAAACAGTGAGCAGCATTGGTCGCCTTTAATAATAACTATGGATTTAAATAAAAATAATAAAAATAAAAAGAGAAACCAGTCTGTTACTGGGTTCTTTTTCTTCTAGTTTTTGAGCCCTGAGGTTTGAACTCCATTACTGATTCTAGCTTTTTGAGTAGAATCATTTTTTTTTCCCTCTGATCATGCAGAATTCCTCTCCCTGTCTCCCCATAGTGTAACAATTACAGTACAGTCAGGAGTTGATGATAACAACTGATTCATATGCATTCAAACAAAGTAGTAGTAATGGGACTCTAAGAGGAACTCGTGTTGTGGGAAGAAAACAGAAGCAGAGATTCTGGGGCTGATTCTTAGAGGATTACTGAGAAAATGTTGAAGGAGATATCTGTCTCAGGTGTGAGTTTACACAAAAATGTCTGGGTTCTGTAGTCACTGAAAAGAGTTGAATGTTTATGGGATTGATTTAAAGCATCAGAATTAAGTGCGTAAAGCCAAACTGTGCGAATATCCCTGGGAAGAAATGGAGGGAAGTGACGTAGGATTGTCTATATTTTCACTAGGAGGCATCGAACTATTCATTTGAACAGTGATTTATAAATATTACATGATCAATTTTATATTCTGCTAGTGAAATAGTAACAAGGAGAGTTTAACAAAGGGAAGAGCAGTATTAAGAATCTGGTGTGATCCTTTCCTATCTAACCTTCCTGAACACATTAGTTTTTTTTTTCCTTTGTAATTTGAAGGTGTGACAAAGATCTTAGCCAACAAAATTAAAGGCAAATGTAAGTAATCAAAGAGGGCTTAGCTGTCATCCAGGTGGCACCATGAGATGCAGGGCTGGGCAAGGGGCAACATGGTTCTTTCAAGGAACGTTATTCTTCCCAGGGAAATATGGAGGTTCCGTGATTTCTTATTCACTGCTTTGTTTCTTCTGTCACTAGCAGCATTTGCATTACATCTACAGTCAGCTGAAAACTGTTTTTTCATGATTTATAAAATCTCTAAACTCATAAACATTACATATCTCTTCCTTGTCTTTTCTCTTCCTTGTTATTCTACAACTTGCAACTGTTACCATTCTGTTTACACCATGCTAGTCTGTTGTTTTGAAACTAACATCTTGCACCTGTATTTTTTTGAAGCACTTTGCTG
Source organism: Centrocercus urophasianus (assembly GCF_019232065.1). Taxonomy (NCBI): domain Eukaryota; kingdom Metazoa; phylum Chordata; class Aves; order Galliformes; family Phasianidae; genus Centrocercus; species Centrocercus urophasianus. The sequence goes on along the minus strand of NW_024884767.1, from coordinate 4,445,208 downwards.
CAGTCCATTGACAGTTTCTTAGTACACTTTGATCTCAACTTAATTGCTTTTGCAAGACCTTGTTTATAATGAAATCACTGCTGCTGAGCACAGAGCATTGCTACATTAGGAAAGATCAGTTTGCTTGGTTTTCATGTACATTAGCAAATTATGGAAGATTAAATACCACATGGAGCTGACATATGTGGACCTGGTCCTGAAGCAACCTTGAAGTCCCTGTTCCAAGTTCAGGACACTGTGTGAAGCCATTGCTCTCAAAAGAGTCCCAAGAGCAAACAAAGATGATACTCGAATGTTGAATGACAAACAAGATATGAGATAGCAGTTAGCTTCTGTATTTGCAAGTAAAAAGCAGGCTTGGGTGGCTGACTTATGCACTTTCAGATAAGGTGTTAATTGCATGAAGAACTTGTGAGCCTAGAATACTAAAAGCTCAGGGCTGTGGGCAGGGTGACATTGTGCAGATAATGCAAAATTGCAAGGAAATTAAAGGAAGAAAAACTGAAGTTATTAATTCCATCTTACACTATTAAATGTAGAAAAAAATGAATACAGTTTTTGCATGGTGTTATGCAATGGATATTAGAAGTTTTAACTAAAACCACATACTTCTAAAAATACTTTCTCATGTGTTCTATTTTATGTTATTTTTCTACCTACCAATTAATGCTGATTCTTGATCAGTTCCTGAAAACCATTATCTATAACATCTCTATAAGTAGCCTTTTACTGCTAAGTATTGACTAAGCCATAGTAAAAATTTACATCAGCTGTTTAGAAATTTGTTTATAAATATATATATATATAGAGAGAGAGAGAGGGAGAGAGAGAGAATATCGTAAAAGTGAAAAACAGAATAAAAGCAACAACAGGCAGTAAGAAAAATGTAGGTGTATTATGACTCCTCATGGGTCGCATAATGTAGATGCATCAGCAGCAAACAGTTAAGTATAAACAGTTCTGAAAAATAGAGTTTATCATTCCCTGTCTTTAAAGACAAAGCATCTAATAGTAAATAACCCTACTTCATATCTTGATGTGACGGACAAAAGAAAGAATTCATCTTTGAAACTTGGTTGCCCAAAAAGTGATTTTGACTTGATTGCATTCTGTGTGAGGAAAAGGAAGAAGGTTCAAGTAGCAATATATGTCATCTTTTCAAATTGAAAATCTTCTAGGAAGAGAAAATGAAAGGATCAGTTGAAAATAAGAAGTGAGAATTTACTGTGTGAATGAAAATGGGTATATGAGATGAATTTATAAGACAACCAGAAATTATGAATACATAAAGAAGAGTAGGTAACACTGTGTTTTGACCACTAAACAGAGAAGTGAAGGCAGAGCACAGATATTAATTTAAAAGAAAAAAAAGCAAGAAGTGTTTCAGATGGGTAACAAAGAAAATGGATTGCAATAAATAAAAAAGAGAATTTTAGTGTGGATAACTGAAAAATCTAAGACAGTAAAAAGAGATTCCAAGTGTCTTTAGAGAGATAAAGAGACAGATAAAAGGTTTTCAAATATTGGAGGAAGACCAATAGAACAACAAAAAAAAGATATTCTAGGAGGAAAAAAAAAAACCAACCACATCCTGTACACATTGGGATTCTATTTGTAAATAGTTATGATAAACATATTAATAGACAGGCAACTCAGAAAAATTCAAATTTATTTCTGCTTTCCACTTGGAAGCAATATAGGCATTTTTATTATCTAAGATTTATTATCTAATAAGTCTAACTAAAGTCTAACTTTATTATCTAATATTTTATTATCCAATAACTCTAATATGTTTAGAAGAACTTTCCAGTCAGTTAATAGATGTTTAACAACATATGTCAGTAGGTTTGAATAACTTTTACTCAAGAGTTTTGGCTGGGGAAAACAATTGTTCACTGATGTTAATTTTTAATAAACGTGGAAAGAGCGAGGAAAAGTCAGAATACTGGGAGAGTGCTGCTGTGCCAATATTAAGAAATGGCAAACAGTTCTGTTCAAGTAACTTGAGCCTGTTAGGAAGAACTGCTTTGGGAATCTATTGGTCAGAAATTAAAGGACAACTCACAGGTGATTAAAGGAAAAATATTTTTCCAGATTGACCTAGTTGATGAGTAAAGCTCCTGCTATTACATCACATAAAACAAAATATATTCTCCATTCAACAAATTCCAGATGGTAAATGGTTTCTGAGCTAGAAAGCAGGTGGTTCTGAAAATAGGAATACCAAAATATGGATTTTCTGGAGAGAATGGGAGCACTACTTCTATTTGTCAGCATTTTCACTGATGATGTAGTTGTGACTAAAATCACTGGTGGGAACAATGAACGGTGTGGTCTGCTTCGCTTAATAAGTGAAGGCAGCTCTGACTTTTTATACTGCTCAATGAAAGGTGCACTTTGAAAGCAAGCAGCATCTGCAAAATAAGGGGCAGCATCCTAGTCAGCAGAGTCCTAGAAGAAGATACCAAGTGTCAGACAGAGTTTCAGATTTCTCTGGTTACAAGAGGGCTGTGCTATCCATAAGGGTATGTTATCGTAGGAATTTGGTGTTCATCTTTGCATTACACTATGGTGAGGAAAGACTAAAATAAATAATTTAGGATGAGGTCCTTTAAAAAAAGATATTGGAAATCCAGAAGACTGTTCAACAGTGAGAGTCTTGAAGATCCTCAATAACAGAATTGTTTGGTTTATTAAAGGGGACATCACAAAAGGACTTGATTCAGCATAGAGGTACTTGCATGGGGAACAGAGACTGTGCTCTAAAGGTCCTTCATCTACCAGCGGAAGGGAGGAAGGCAGATGAAGAGTTTGGGGTAGGCAATTGGAGCTAGGAGGATTCAAATGAGAAATTAGATATAACATTTTGCCAGTGAGGCTGTTCAGTCGTCACACAAATTGCAAAGGGAGACTGCAGAACATGCATCTCTGGCACTCTTGGGTGAAGGCTAAGTGTCTTTTGTAAGATATGCTTTGGCTCAGTACAAAGAACAGTTCAGACAAACAGAATGCAAATGAATTGCCACATCTTGTGATGCTCACGTGCCACACTGGTGTGATCTGATGAGAACTCCCAGCTGAAAGCTTAAGGGAATTATCTTAGAACCATAGAATCACAGAATGGCTTGAGTTGGAAGGACCTTCAAGTCCCTCCAGTTCCAGCTGACCCGACATGGGCCTGTTGCCACTCAACAGTTCAGACTGCCTAGGTCCTCAACTAACCTGTCCTTGAACAGGGATGGGGTGCCCACAGTTTCTCTCAGCAGTTGTGCCAGGTCTCACCCCCCCGAGGAAAGAAATGGTCAAAAATGGTCAACAAAAAAGAATGGGTCAGTAACAATAACAGCAATAGAAACAGCAATCATACTCACAGCTGCAATCACAGTTGTAATAGTAAGGAATATACTTTTGATTTTTTATGTATCTGAAATGTAAAAAAGCCAAATGCTGTTAAAGTGAGATTGCCCAAGAAAACAGATTATCCTATGGTGGAGGGAAAGTAAGGTGTGGGGCCTCTGAAATTCTCTGTATTCAAGCACTATAGAAAGATGACTTCTGTTTCAGCAGGGCTTTCCTGCAGTGAGATGAGGAGACAGCTGGCTAGATACTTCTTTATCTCCTTGCCTCCCGTGTCCTTCCACCTTACATTGTGGTGCTGCTGGGAAGGGGCAAGCAGCATCTGAAGACATCTCCGCCTCTCTTGTTCCCTAGATTCAGCATTTCTGCAGAGCAACAGCACCTGAGCCACTCTAGATGGAATGCTTCTTTGGATGGGAGATTGGTCAAAGGGATACAAGCCCATTACTGCCTGTCATTTGGGAAAAACATAATTGGCTATGGCATTCCATCTTAATAAAAAATGTCGTCCTTGTAGAACATCTGTGGTCAGGTTTCACAAAGATTTAAAGTATGCTAATTGTAACCTTATGTACATCCCCTTCTCCTTGACCTGCTTGCCACCTTTCATGTAATTAGCTTCCACAGGGGATTATTTTAAACTAAGAAAACTTTTGACATATCCTGAATAAAATTCTCAGGAGAGAAGCATTTTTAAATGAACATACTTAGGGACTGCAGGTGCCTCCTCCCCTGGCTTCTAGAGTGAGGCAGCACCCTCTGAGGTTTCTGCACTGTACAATGCCTGCTGCCATTTTTCTTGCTTCTCAGCAGTAAGACACAAACTCAAGCCCTCTGCAGTATGCTTAGAACCAATGTGCCAGGAAGTTCTTCACTTGGTTTAGAAGAATTTGGTTGCATGTTTTCATGATCATTGTGTAATTATTCTAATTCACAGTACATTACAGCATCACAGGGTTGTAGGTTTTGGCTTTTCCAATGGAAAAGGTGTTGTATCAGATGTTTATAAGGCTGATTAGCTTTTCCTAAGCACATTAATTTGCCTTTCCAGGTGGTTTTTTTAAATCTCAGATGTGGAAGTCTTGCAGCACAAGACTTTCAGAGGAGCAGCTCTATGCTCTATGGGTCACGAGCCGTCAGTCCTACGTGACTGCCATGTGCTCAAGCATCAGAGCTGCCTTTGGCATTTTCTCTTTGTTTTACTTTTTCCTCTTTTCCCCACATGATGGCATTTACTTTTCCCTGCAACTGCAGTTGTTTTAGATGCCTACAGAAATTCACAAGGGAGATCATGGTTAATTTCTTTTTGTCCATTTGTTTGTCTTCCCCAGTTTGACATACCAGTGTGCTGGCACAGTCACTTGGCAAAAGGAAACTGCAAGAAACAACTCTCCTGGGCATAATGGAGGAACACCAGCAGAACCAGCAGCATCCCAAACACGCACATCATTGGCAGTGGTACCTCCGAGAGCTGGGAGTGCATCTTGGTGCATCTCTGCATGCTGTGCTGTGAGGATGATGCTCATGGCATTACAGAATGGAAGAATGGCAGCCAGATCTTCCTTCTTCTGAAGTGAGCTTTGCAGCCCCAACTCCTGTAAAGGGCTGCACGCAGAAATGCAAGGAAAAGTCCGAGTGGAATTGGTTTGATCCTTGACTATTTTATACTGCGAGCTCTCTCTGAGCAGGAATGAATGCTAACTGTCATGTTGGTGAACACCCTGTCTTAGGTTAATAAGAAAGCTTATTTCAACCATGACAAGTGTCTGGTCATAGTTATTACTGAAGATTTTATACTTACCTTTGCTTTTTATACTTGTGGAACATGGTCTGTGACAACAGTCCTACTGTACTTTAGGTACAAAACACAAATACTCATCCCTAATTTTCACTCTTGTTTTGAATAAATGTTGATCTTGGAACAGAACAAAAAGATGTTGGCTCTCATTTTGCTCTGCTTCTGTTCTAGGAACCCCACAGGCACTCCCAAGCAGTGTGATGCTGGGCACACACATTGGGGCCTCTTCAGGAATACATGAGAAGAAATGTCCCATCTTCACATCTCACCCATTTCACACTGTGATAAATATAAACACTCTCAACAGGAGAGCAGTGTCTGCATCAAACTGTTAAACTTTTATTGCCTGTGAAAACTGGGTAAAAAAAATTAACTTCATGCAACAATAAACCAATTAAGGAACTTAAATCGTTTGTATCACCTCTAGTGATATCTGCTAAGTATTTTCTGACCATTCATAGAAAGCAAAATAGAAGGCAAATTCACCATGAATAGAAATAATAACAGCTTGTAGCATAGGTTGTGTGTTGTTTGAATGGAAAGTAATTTATCACTTCTGAAATAAAAGCTGTTTATACTCATGTTTCACTCTCTGTAGCAATCTTTACAATTTATCTGTGAAAAAGTAAAGCACTGTACAGTCATTAGCATATGAATGCCTGACACACCAAATTGGCTGTAAAATAACAGAAGGACATTTGCTATTGGTGTATGCACACAGACAAAGCAGCCATTTTGGAAAAAAACTGGAAAAAAAAAAAAAAAAAAAGAGAGAGGGATGGTGAGGTGCTTAACCCGTTTCCTGTCTCCCTGGTTTCACACTGCCACATTGATGGGGCAGACGCTGGAAACACCCAAAAAGCACCAGCACTCAGGTTAAATGCCTGGACAAAGATCGTTTGTGACAGATGTGTGTTGGGACAAGAAAACTGGTATGGGATGAGTGATTCTGTGTGTCCTCACCCAAGGCACGGGGGGATGCAGAGAACAGCACATCGCCATGGCATGGTTTTATTTCACAGGCCTTGGGTCAGACGTATGAAACTATTTCTCAAAGAGGCTGCATACATAATTGAGGCCCAATAAAAGGCTCTCAGTTGAAGTTGCTAGGCTACATTCATTTCAAAAGCAGAGCCATTTGTTATCAAATTTAAATTAACTCTCTCAGCGCTGAGCTCAGGGTGTGCAGAGCAGTGTGTCAGTTACCACTGGTGCCTGGTAACCATTATTGCATAACCAGAGCAACATCACAGAGAATGGGAATCTTGAGCGTAGTTAGACCCATCAAGTGGTTAAACTTAAAAATAAAATAAAATAAAATAATTAATTTCTGAGAGGTATCTTTGCACCTTGTTGTGTATTAGGAATCACGGTTCTCTTTATTTTCTCTCTATCTTTTATTCCTCTTCAAAAAAATCATCATGATTTCAGATTTAATTTGGAAATAGTTAACTAAGTCAATAGTTGCCACTGATTTCTTGCAAGCACACCATGTCTACCCTCAATATTTTTTTCCTATAACAATATTTCAGTAGTTTCAACACGCAGATATGGCAGCAAGGAAAATATTTGTACAGCCTACAGTGGCTGGGCCTTGTCCCACAGCCATGCCCCATCAGGCAGAGTACTACAGCTCCAAAAGCAGAAGAATTGGTTTGACAAATACTGAGTCCTCCAGCCAAAGGCACTGATGGTTTGCAGTGCAGATTCTGAACATCGGCAAAGTAAATACAGAGTAGGGAGAAATAAAAATAAACAAAACTATCTTGCCATCTGCTCACATATATGACTGTGGAAAAAAAAAAAACAAAATAAAACAACACACTGCATTTATGAAGTAAATTATTCCTTGTGAATGATTTGCTCTGTCTAGCCTTAAAAAAGTTTTATGCGGGCTAATCAGCAAAGAAACACCAACAGTTAAGCTAGCAGAACCTGCCAGCCACAGGCATGGTTTGTACACACCTGAAAACATCATCACATTGTGCAAGAAACAGAAGGTGTTGTTAGTTCTACCAGTCCTGCATAAAAGATGGTTTTTTCCAGTAAATTTCGGTTTAGGGCTCTTAAAACAGTTTGTTGTTTTTTTTTTAACCGAACTCAATTTGACTGTTCTATTTTAATTTCTCTGATAAATTGGAGTTCCTGGATAAGAGTAAGACCTATTGCTATGGAGCTTAATGTCAAATACTGCAACCTTCACTATTGCATTTTTCTGTCCAGAAGCATCTGGGGAGGAATAATTGCATGCACCGGTACAGGTTGGGGGATGACCTGCTGGAGAGGAGCTCTGCGGAGAGGGACCTGGGTGTCCTGGTGCACGACAGGTTGGCCATGAGCCAGCAGTGTGCCCTTGTGGCCAAGAGGGCCAATGGCATCCTGGGGTGCATTAAAAAGAGTGTGGCCAGCAGGTCGAGGGAGGTGATCCTCCCCCTCTACTCTGCCCTGGTAAGGCCTCATCTGCAGTACTGCGTCCAGTTCTGGGCTCCCCAGTACAAAACAGACAGGGATCTCTTGGAAAGAGTCCAGCGGAGGGCCACGAAGATGGTGAAGGGCCTGGAGCATCTCTCCTACGAAGAAAGGCTGAGTGAACTGGGTCTATTTAGCCTTGAGAAAAGAAGACTGAGAGGGGACCTGATCCAGGTCTATAAATATCTAAGGTGTGGGGGCAGAATGGCGAGGCCAGACTCTTTTCAGTGGTGAGTGGAGACAGGACAAGGGGAAACGGCCGGAAACTGCAGCATAGGAAGTTCTGCACAAATGTGGCAAGAACTTCTTTACAGTGAGGTGACGGAGCACTGGAACAGGCTGCCCAGGGAGGTGGTGGAGTCTCCTTCTCTGGAGATGTTCAAGACCTGCCTGGATGCCTACCTGTGCGACCTGCTGTAGGGAACCTGCTTTGGTAGGGGGAGGGGGGTTGGACTCGATGATCTCTGGAGGTCCCTTCCAACCCCTACAATTCTGTGATTCTGTGATTCTGTGATTCTATCCAACTTTGTGTTCTCCAAAACTTTGGAGACAGAAAGACAGCAAGAATACCACTGAGCACTGTACTGCTACATTAGAATTACTTATTCACACACACACACAAAAAGGCTTAGTTAGTTTCTTAGTATTCATATAAGTAAAAAAATAAATCGTTTGCTTAAGAAATTAACAGGTGGCTGCCTCATTATCTGCCACATTAAAGAATTATCTGCCATGTATTTAAGAAGGGAAAATCAAAGGCAAAGACAAACTGAATTAAATTCTACAGTCAGCCCTCACCTTTCAATTTCTTTAAAGAAAAATGGATCATGCATGCATGCTCCCAGACAGCCTTGGGTATGGCTCTACAACGATGAACCATTTGCTTATTTAAAGCTCTGCGCAGCTAACAATGCTATGGGGCTAGTAAATCCCACTGAGCACTCCTTGAAATCCATGTTTATTTACTCATGGAAGTAATGTACTGTACTTGTGTATCCATGACAACGCTGTAACATGCCAGAGCAGTATGAGATCCTTTCTTGCTACTGCAATGTGAAATTAAAAGTAAGAGGCTAAATCGTATTAAATAGCAGGAGCTTTTCAAAAGATAAAGCATCAAGTTTATGGGAGCATATGATAATTGTTCATCATAATAAATTTGTGCTATTTCAATGCTTTGGTTAGGTTCATCTGCTGATTGTAAATAGCACTGAATGCTGAGCACACCAGGAAAGCGTCAGTATTCACTTTACAAAAATGAACGAGGATTAAAAAGATTTTGTGAAATGAAACAACAGAATTGTAGAACGAGCAAGGTTGGAAAAGACCTCTAAGACTGTCCAGTCCGTCCACCTACCACCAATACTGCTCACTAATTATGTCCCCAAGTACCCCGTTTACAAGTTTCTGGCATGCATTCAGGGACGCTGACACAACCACCTCCCTGGGCAGCCTGTTCCAGTGCCCAGGAGAAGTTTTTCCTAATATCCAAACTGAACCTCACTTGGCACAACTGGAGACCATTCCCTCTTGTCCTTATCGCTGTTACCTGGGAGAAAAGGCCTACCCCCACCTCATCACAACCTCCTTTCAGGCAGTTGTAGAGAGTGTTAAGATCTCTCCTGAGCCTCCTCTTCCTCATATTGACCAATCCCAACTCCCTCAGCCGCTCCCCATAAAAACTGTGCTCCAGACCCCATACCAGCTGGAAATGCAGTTCTGCTATTGTCAGGATTGACTGGAAACAAAAGTCAAGATAATACCACACACTGACTTGCCATCACTAGTGTTCTGCATTTGTTAGGCAGTCAGCAACACATAAATGGTAAAAAAGTGTAAAAATTCTATTTGATATGCATAAGCATTCAAAGATGTTGAGGTTGGGTGCTGGAATAGATTTATGCAAGGATATTAACAGTACATTGCAGCTTATGTACACACAGGACAGGGTGTGGAAGCAGCAACAGATTCCAGGGCAAATAAAAACAACCAGAGACTGGTGGAAGCAGTTCTTTCAAAAGCTCTAATGTGTTTGGGCAAAGTATACTTCCAATGTAAAAGTACTGAAAATGTGCTGCTTGATCGCAGCGCTCCAGATGGGGCCTCACATAACACTTATACATATTTACAAAAAAAGTGATGTACAAAGCAATCACTCACCACCCATCGAACAGTGCCCAGCCAGTCTCTGAGCAGTGGCTGACCCCCTGAACAGCTTCTCACAGTTTATAGTCTTTTCTCATGATGCTGTGTGGAATGGAACACCTCTTAAGCCAGTTTAGGTCAGCTGTCCTGGTTCTGTCCCTTCCCAGCTCCTTTTGTCCCTGGCCCCATCACTAGCATTTCCACAACATTTTTATAATGTATTAATAAATTAGTATCAATGCTGTTTAATTATTGGGCTTACTTAGAATCATATAATCACAGAATAATAGAATCATTAAGATTGGAAAGGACCAGTAAAATAATCTAATCCAACCATCAACCCATTCCCACCCTATCCATTAAACCTTGTCCCTCAGTGCAACATCTATGTATTTCTTGAACACTTTCAGGGACAGAGACTCCACAGCTTCCCACAGCAGTCTATTCCAATGACTCACCACTCTTTTAGAAAATAATTTTTTTCCTAATATCCAAATTGAACCTTCCCTGGTACAACTTGATGCCACTCCCTCTCATTCTATCACTGTTACCTGGAAGAAGAGGCTGATTCCACCTCACCACAACCTCCTTTCAGACAATTGTAGACAGAGATAAGATCTCCACTGAACCTCTTCTCCAAACTAAATAGTCCCAGTTTCCTCAGCCGCTCCTCACAAGACTTGTGCTCCAGACTCCACACAGCTTTGTTGCCCTTTTCTGGACACTCTCCAGGACTTCAATGTCTTCCTTGTAGTGAAAGTCTTAAGACTGAATGCAGATCTTGAGGTATGGCCTCACCAGTACAGCGGGGCAGAGTACAGAGGGGCAATCACCTCCCTGCTCCTGTTGGCTGCCCTACTTCTGATACAAACCAGGATGCCATTGGCTTTCCCAGTCATCTTGGCACATTGGTGACTCATGTTCAACTGGCTGCCAATTAGCATCCCCAGATCCTTTTCCACAACAGTTTTCCAGCCTCTCTGTCCCAAGCTGTTAACACTGTGCGGAGTTGTTGTAACCAAACTGCTGTACTTGGTCTTGTTGAACCTCATGCAGTTGCCCACAGCTCTTTGATCCAACCTGCCCTCAGGAAGATGAACACTTCCCCTCTACCTTGATGTCGTCTGCAAATTTACTGAGGATTCACTCAGTTCCCTCATCCAGGTCATCAGTGAAGATATTAAACAGGAACATGACCCAAAACTAACTCCTGGGGAACACCACTTGTGACCGATCACCAGCTGGATTTAATTCCATTCACTACCAATCTCTGGGCCTCACCATCCATCCAGTTCTGTATGAAGCACAGAGTGCCGGTCCAAGCCATGGGCTATCTGCTTCTCAGGAGAATACTGTTGGAGAAAGCATCAAAGGATTTGCTGAAGTCTGGGTAGGCTGAATTCTGGGTAGTGAACAACCTTTCCCTCATCCACCAGGCAGGTCACCTGATACAGAAGATTAGGTTTGGTAAGCAGGACCTGCCTTTTATGAACCCATGCTGGCTGGGCCTGATCCCAAAGTTGTCCTGCATAAGAAAATATTTTGCTAACCTGGCCCTGCAATTAGACTGCATACATTCTTAATCAGCTTAATGAGTGTAGACATTGTCACAAGTATGCAAAGTCTACAGTCATTAATTGATTTATCTGCTCGTGTTCTGTTTGTATTCTGTACACTAGTTCAAATCTTATCATAGAATCATAGAATCACAAGGTTGGAAATGACCTGCATGATCATCTAGTCTAACCATCCTCCCATTACCATTGCCACCACAAGCACTAAACCATATCTCGTAGCTCCTCATCCAGACGCCTCTTGAACACTGCCAGGGACGTCAACTCCACCACCTCCCTGGGCAGCCATTCCAGTGCCTGACCACTCGCTAAGAGAGTTTTTCCTTATGTCTAATCTAAATCTCCTGTGGTACAACTTGCAGCCATTTCCTCAAGTCCTGTTTGTTGCCTGGGAAAAGGCAACCCTCTTCACCCCAACCTCCCTTCAGGAGGTTGTACAGTGCAATGAAGTCTCCCCTGAGCCTCCTCTTCTGCAGACTGAACAATCCCAGCTCCCTCAGCCTCTCCTCATAAGACTTGTGCTCCAGACCCCTCACCAGTTCCGTTGCACTTCTCTGGACACCTTCCAGGGTCTTAATGTCTTGTAGTGAGGGGTCCAAAACTGAACACAATACTTGAGGTGTGACCAGTGCTGAGTAGAGGGGGATGATCACCTCCCTGCTCCTGCTGGCCACACTATTTCTAATGCAGGCCAGGATGCTGTTGGCCCTCTTGGCCACCTGGGCACACTGTTGGCTCATGTTCAGCCGAGCATCAGCCAACACCCCCAGGTCCATTTCCTCTTCACACTCATCGAGCCACTCATCCCCAAGCCTGTAGCGCTGCACGGGGTTGTTGTGGCCAAAGTGCAGAACCCGGCACTTGGCCTTGTTGAACCTCATCCCATTCACCTCAGCCCAGCGATCCAGCTTATCCAGATCCCTCTAAAGGGCTGCCCTACCATCAGGTGGAGAGACAATATCTCCCAGCTTGGTGTCATCTGCAAACTTACTGAGGGTGCACTCAATCCCCTCATCTAGGTCATCAATAAAGATATTAAACAGGATGGGCCCCAGTACTGATCCCTGAGGGACACCACTTGTAACGGGTCGCCAGCAGGACTGAACTCCATTAATCACTACCTACTGGGCACAGCCCTCTAGACAGTTCCTCACCCAAAGAAGGGTATACCTGCCGAGGCCCAGGCAGCCGGTTTCCCCAGGAGAATACAACCTGCCTTTCATGAACCCGAGGCTGCTCAAATATGTTGTGGAATGTCCTTCTATGCATATATTCAAGACCCACCTGGGCACCTAAATGTGTGACCTGCTGCAGGAAACCTGCTTTTGCAGGGGTGTTGAACTTGATCTCCAGAAGTACTTTCCAATCTCTACAATTCTGTGGTTCTGTAATATCTAGGGCAGCTCCTTCCAGCTGGAATAGTACATCACAGCCTAGGCAGAAACATTAGTTTTGGTCCATATTGTGGCAGCAAAACCCGTGGCAGAGGATGTAGGGTGATGAAGATGCTGAAAACATGGAAAGCACATGCAAGGTTTGATGGCAGGCACCAAGCTGCAAACTATTCTTCCATCCATGCATTTTTATGCCCTTCTTATTTAATGCATTTTGCATTAGTTGCCACTGAAGTAATGAAGCCAGTGCTGCTATGATATCAACAGTGTTAAGAAGATTCAACTACAATTTACTTTATCTTCAAATGGATAATAAAATTTAAATAATTCTTTACATTGAGTTACAAAATGATGCCATAAATTTACGCAAACTTTCATTTAGATTTGCTGATGTTTAAAATCAGGTGGCAGATATCTGTGCTCACACATCTGCTGCTTGATCTTGTCATCATCATCATTACTGTAATCTCACATGAACATAATTACTCTTCATGTAAATCATAAATTTAAATGCAATCCATAATGGTATTTTAACAAGCGCAGGGAACTAAATGCTTATTTTCAATGGCTGATGTTAAATGTGAAAACATGGACAAACAAGAATAACGTGAAAGTTAACAAAAATAAGTGAAAGGTACCACACATCACAGAATATGTTCAAAGAGCTCAGAATGGGCTGCAATCTGGTGGCTGGGGAGCAGCCCTCGTGAAAGGAACCTGGAGGTCCTTTTGGACCTAGCCTAGTGGCTAGGTCTTTTCATCCTGGAGAAGGGAAACCTCAGATAAACCTTATTATAGGATTCTAGAGCTTAACTGGAGGCTACAAAGACGGCAGGCTCGCTCTCTTCACGGGAAGCCATGTGAGAAGATAGGGGGCAATGGGTACAAAATGTACTAGGGTAGGTTTCATTTCAATAATAAGAAATTTTTTACAAATGAGCAAGAAATTGCTGGAATACTATCCCAGGGACATGATGGAATCCCCATCACAAGAGGTTTTCAAGATGTGACTGGACAATTCCAATTCATGTAGGCTCTCTTTTCCATGTAGTTTTGGACCAGGTTACCTTCTGAGGTACCTTTCTACCTGGAGTGTTCTGTGGGTCTGTGATTGTTTTGTCTGATGTCATCAGGATAAACTTAAAAGTTTAGGGGTCAGTTCTGCTTTCAAGTATTTTCACTGAAAATGCAAAAATTTAGAAATGATAAATGACCTATCAGAAACTTGAAGAAATCAAGAGTAGTCAAATGAGTGAGTCTTTCCAAAAATCAGTCTGCTGCAAACAGGGCAATATAGTGTAAAGAATAGAAGAAGCATTACAGATGGAGCTTCCACAGAAGTTGTTTCTAATCACAGATTAACAAAAATAACTACAAGTTTTAACATGGCTAAAAGGTAGTTTTCTGTAGCATATCTCAGAATCATAAAATGGCTTGGACGGGAAGGGATCTCAAGGATCAAAAAGTTCCAAGCTCCCTGCCACAGGCGAGGTTGCCAGCTGCTAGATCAGGTGCTAGATCAGATTGCCCAGGACCCCATCCGATATTCAGGTGCTTTCCTTTTAAAAAAAAAATAATAATTTTGCAAAGTGTAAAACAATGCTGCTGCGTGAAGGTTGCAGCTCTGTTTGAAGCAGTGAAGACTTTCCATCCTCCTGTGCTAATGGGAAATATCATGACGTTCTGGCAGCGCACTAAAAGAGGCTATTGGTTCTACAAAAGTTAGTGTGTCAGTTCATGGAGATGTTTCCCACTGCTTAGATATACTTGAATTAATTTTTGAATTAAAATTTAAATGAAGATGTTAATGGATAACACCAGGGTCAAACATTCTAAATTCTGTTCTTTGTGATTTGTAAAAAGTACATATCACCATGAATGAAAATATAGTTTTGTTCCACCCTCTTTTGCGTTTTTAGGTAAACATTTACATAAACAGCTACTTATGAAAATGTTCCTGTAATTAACCACCACCAGAAAACATTTTCAACACCTTAGAAACAATTTTTATTTGACTCTTGTTTTATTTAGAGTATGAAGTAAAACTGAGAAAAAACAAATGGCTCAACTGTAGATCATTTTGTTTGGCGTCTAAGGAAACAACCAATTTATTTCAGGGTATTTATCTTACAGTAAAGAGTTGTCTAGCTCTTTTTGTTTTGTTCTGTTTTATTTTGCAGATGAAATATTTTAGCCATACTCCATAAGAGCATGTAAGATGTATTTCTGAGAAATACATCCAGTCCTGAATGTTTTGGAAACAAAATATAGTAAGAAAAAAATGTCTCTATCTGCACTACAGCATATTTCAAGGGCTGTAATTTTTGAGGAATGTGAATCTCACACTGCCGCAGAGGCAGGGAAGTCTGCTGATAGTCAGCATGTAGCAAAAAAAATTGTATGAGAGGAAGCACTACTAGGGTGTAAAATAAGTTAAAATATAACTTTTCACTTATTTCTAGTGTTGTTCTACTTTTTGCTTAAGAAAGCATCGATCATCCCCAGGTTTTGAGCAGATGCAGAGGGGCACATTCAGAACATGAACTCTTCCTAGTGCATACAGAATGACAAGGGGTGTGCTTCTTCCTTCTTCCTAGGATAGAGATCCTGAGTCCTGCAGTCAGAGCCATGCAGGCAGAGGATCTGGGCAGTAGCCGTAGAATAATAGAATCATGGAATCACAGAATCACTGAATGGCCTGGGTTGAAAGGGATCTCAAGGATCATCAAGCTTCAATCCCCCTGCCACATACAGGGCCACCAGCCCCAATATCTAATACTAGACCAGGCTGCCCCCCCCCCAGGGCCCCATCCAGTCTGTCCTCGAACACCTCCAGGAACAGTGCATCCACAACCTCTCCGGGCAGTCTGTTCAAGCACCTCACCACTCTTATAGTAAAGAACTTCCCCCTGATCAGAAGACTCTAATTGTAATTCATCTTCAATGCATTAACCGTATGCATTGCCATGTGGGTCTGAGTGCTCAGCTGGAGCACTTCTAACAGGACCAAATCTGCTGAGCTGATAACTAAACTGAATGGAAGATGGAAAAGCTTCATAAAAACCTTGAGTTGCGTGTAATACCTCTTTATTTACTTACTCATTTACTTTAGGGGATTTATGAGTAAATTTTACTAGGGTCATTCCATTACCTATTGCACTACCTATTGAAAATGCAGCTCTTCTATTGCATGACTTCAATTACTTGTTTGATTGCTTTTGATACTGTACACCCTAATGGCCAGATAAGTTATGTTGTTTTATTCTAAAGGTACATAAACTTTAGAAACAGGCAATTTCCATCCAGTCATAATGTCGTAATGGAAACCAGCAAGATAAAAGTATGATCAGTATTTTATAATATTTGTGAATTAAATTTTAATATTAAAATTCCATTGGTTTTTATGAAATGCAGTTGTGTGTGTTTCATTCTTAGAAATTTGCCTACATTTTTTTTTTTTGTGAAATTACTGCGTATTTTTCAAATTTCTTACTACATCTGTGTGTTTTTATATTTAAAAATAACTTTATAGATTTGTTTAAAAAGCAAATCTAAAATTCAGTGACAAATAATTTTCAACATAATTATAATTTTTATGGTCTTGTTAGATTAATTTTATAAAGGCAGTGTTTAGCTTTTTGAAAATGTGTAGTTCCTTTTCAGAGGAAATCTTTGCTGAAATTTCATGAGATAAGGATGTTTAGATGTTTAAGCTGAGCTGTCCATGTTTGTGCACGATGCGATGATCTGTTGGCTGTTCAGAACACTTCTATCTCCAACCTTGCTGATTCTATGGGCGCTTTCCTATTCTAGGAATCTGCTTTAGCAGAAGGTTGGACTAAATGATCTCCTTCCAACCCTTACAGTTCTGTGATTCTGAGTGTGATTCCACCTTGACTTGAGATATAATTACCCTGACCTCTAAACTTTGGAGCTGATAGAAGCAATGCGCTGAGTGAGGAAGGGAGGCTGCTGAGGCTTGCTTTCTCTTGAGAAGAGAGAAGACCAAGGACTGTGTGCTTCCAACATACACTGCCTCTTCACAGCACCTAGGGATAATTCTAGGATTAAGCAAATCTGATTCTGAGTTTGCTGTGGGCATAGAGTAATAGAAGAAGGCAAAGACTGCAAAATTTGGATCTTAAGTGTTTACATTCATTAAGAGTGTTTGAGGGTAAAATTTGTCTTTTGCATTTAGCAGAAAGCCATAGGACAGGTGTGTATGGGTATACACCCACCATCATCCCAATCAGAGGGCAATATCACCTGCATCAAGGAATATGCAGTTATCCATGGCATTTATGAAACAGCCCCATGGAACTCAATTCACCAGTTCATTTTTCACTAGTTTTCATCTCTGTGACAGCGGATCAAAGAGTTAATAAAATGTCATTGTTCTGAAAGGTCATTATGCAACTAAACATGGCAGTTCAAAATGGAAAATACAACAAATGCCAAGGCAAGGTTCCATGAGCTACTAATGGTCCAAGATGTTATCCTTGGATAACACATCTGGTATTGCCTAATTGCTTAAAATCATGCAATGGACCCATCACAGCACTGGTGTTGCCTTTCATAGCTGAATGCTGCTCAGGCATTGTCACTCCACTGGGAACTACGAACACATTTGATACTGAACAGTCCAACATTATGGAAGTGTTCCTGTGCATTTTTCATATTTAAATGCTTACAAAAGCATTATTTCATTTAGCCTAAGTATGAAAAAAGTAAATCTTCTGCCTTGCAAGTCTAAATATTAGAATGTTAAGATTTTCTGATTCATATTAAACTGCAGAGGAGGAATAATTGCATGCACCAGTACAGGTTGGGGAATGACCTGCTGGAGGGGAGCTCTGCAGAGAGGGACCTGGGTGTGCTGGTGGATGACAGGTTGGCCATGAGCCAGCAGTGTGCCCTTGTGGCCAAAAAGGCCAATGGCTTACTGGGGTGCATTAAAAAGAGCGTGTCCAGCAGGTCGAAGGAGGTGATCCTCCCCCTCTACTCTGCCCTGGTAAGACCTCATCTGCAGTACTGTGTCCAGTTCTGGGCTCCCCAGTACAAAACAGACAGGGATCTCTTGGAAAGAGTCCAGCGGAGGGCCACAAAGATGGTGAAGGGCCTGGAGCATCTCTCCTACGAGGATAGGCTGAGTGAACTGGGTCTATTTAGCCTTGAGAAAAGAAGACTGAGAGGGGACCTGATCCAGGTCTATAACTATCTAAGGTGTGGGGGCAGAATGGTGAGGCCGGACTCTTTTCAGTGGTGAGTGGAGACAGGACGAGGGGAAACGGCCGGAAACTGCAGCACAGGAAGTTCTGCACAAATGTGGCAAGAACTTCTTTACAGTGAGGTGACGGAGCACTGGAACAGGCTGCCCAGGGAGGTGGTGGAGTCTCCTTCTCTGGAGATGTTCAAGACCTGCCTGGATGCCGACCTGTGCGACCTGCTGTAGGGAACCTGCTTTGGCAGGGGGGTTGGATTGATGATCTCTGGAGGTCCCTTCCAACCCCTACAATTCTGTGATTCTGTGATTCTGTGATTCTGTGCAGGGCTTCACCAGTCTTAAGATTTGTAACCAAGCTCTGTTCAAACTGTATAGGACTGCAATTTAACCACATCTCACATCAGTTAAATGTTTATATTTTTGTCTTCTGACAGCAACTATGGAACTGCATACCTGCAAACTGTCATTATTGTGCTTATTGATTTTATTCGAAAGAGGAGTACTAGCTCTGCATTTCAACATGTGGTTTCCAATGACTACCACTCAAGTACGATGTTAATCTCAGCTTCTAAGTCTCAGCATGTTAAACACAGTGGATTCCATTCTTGGCCCAGTTATTTTTGCAAGAGCAAAAAGTCACAGTTATCTAACCACAGCTGGGATTGACTATATCTCTAGGAGTATGGTTTCATGTCAATATATTTTTTTTTTTTTTTCTCTCAGTGGGTATCCATCAAACTAAACCTCTTCAATAGCAGTGGGGAAAAAATAAAAAAGTAAACACGCTCCTTTCTTTTTATTGAATATCAACGATTAGTAAGCTGGCCAAGAGTTTGCATCTCCTAAGTTCTCCAGGGTTATGTGTAAGTTGCTCCAACCAGCTGTTCGGTACTTCAAGGCTCACCAATTTGGCTTAAAAACAACTGAACCTAAATCCTCCCTCCCTAGCCTGCTGTTCTATGGCTCTACGGGAGCTATAATTTTACCCTTTTAACATAACAACTAGCCATTATGACTGATTTCATCCTAATACAGACTGCTGAAAAGAAACAAACAAATGGAATGTTTTTGCTTTAGAGGAGTTACCAAGTTTTTTTTTCTCCTGGGCAGTGAATCAGCCCCTTCCATTTTTTCCTACTTCACTACTGCCGCATTTACAGAAAGCATTCTAACTAGCTTTGATGCAACTTGCATTTTCTTTATGCCTTGAAAACATGAGAGCAACCTCCAGTGAGTCATATCCAAGTCAGTCTGGCCTTTTATCTCATTTCCAGTCAAGGTCAATAGCAGATATTTAGGAAACAATACAAGAACAAGGAAAGCATTAATTAATTTTTATCAACCTCTTGTGGTTAACAAAAAATTGTTAAACAATAGATTTCTTTTTTTATATATATCAACTTCAGCTGTTGTTTCTTTTTTCCCCCAACAAATGTCCATAATTTAAGAGTTATAGCAAAAATTCACATTGTAGAGTTTCATAACAAAACCTTACAAACATTAGAAATAATGTCCATCAGTCTGTGCTGAACCTAACACCTAGGAACCTACCACAGTGCAATCTTACAGGTTTTCTTGGTTTCCTCTTTCTCATTCTGGGGTTTCCTGATTTGGCAATTTTCAGTTCTGCAGGAAGAGCCAGTTCTTGTGCCTCCAGGCATCTATTTAACTGAGATAACTCAACTGAAGCTATGATTAGGATGTAAGTAATGTTAGACTTTGTGTTCCCCTTTGCAAAATGTATTGAGTTTGATGAGACAACATCCTAGAATACTTCTCCCTTTTCACCAAAAGCCCTGAAAGAAAAAGAAAATTTGGAAAAATTAACAGCAGTTTTTAAAGTTATGGTTACTTTCATGTAAGGTAGACATCAAGTGTTTCACAAACAAGATGAGAGCATTTTGCAGTCAGTTTCCACTTTGCAAATCACTTTGGAAACTACAGGACAAGAAACCAATATCACCTAAATGAGGGTAGTGCCATTTAAAACAGGGATACCCTGACCCAGTTTAAAGTTGCCCTTTCAAAGGTTGGGATCAAAGATCCCAAACAGCACAGATTAGTTTATCCAACAGAAAAATAAATTAGTTGATATTTAACACCTTCATGTTGTGAAAGGACACCTATGAGCATCAATCACTGGTGTCCTACCAACTCACACAATAGAAAATGTGTGAAGGCTCATATGTACCCATATCCTTGAGCTGGGAGATTTCATACTTAACTTTTACAGATGATCATGGAAGTTCCTTAGTCTGAGGGCTTACTTAAATGCCAAGTAAGAAGAAAAAAACATCACTGTTTTTATATGGCTGATTCTATATCCTTAGCAGAAATAAGCAGGCAAATTCTCAGCCACTATGTCTTTTCTTCATTGATTCGAATAATATATTCTGCACAGTTTCCTTTTCATTATTCAATCCAGCTGAATGGTTTCTTGCCTACATAAATTTCAAGAGGATAAAAGCTGCTTAGCTGCATGCAACATCCTTTGGAAGGCAAAATGGAAGGAATTTCAGAAACAGTTCACAGACTAAAGAAGAAGACCGCGTAGGAGCTGTGTTTCTATGCAGTTTTGGATTGAACATGCAGATTTACTTGGGCCTGACTTTGACAGCCAGTTTGTGCCAATTCCCACTCTCAGCAATGCCAGTAAAATCCTTAAACTGTTGAGGTGATGGTCCTGAGGTGAGAATGCTGATAGAAGTGAAAACCACAAGTTCACCTGCAAGATGTGCTCCTGTGGTTATCACTTTAGGGAGAATTGTTAACTTCTTGGTTTTCATTTGCACCTCCAGAATTCAGAGCCCAGATTGTTGGGATTACTTATCAGGATGCTGCACACTTTGATAGATCGCATGAAGATCTATGAAGTTCCACTTTAAGATGGTTAATGTTAGAAGAAACCAATCTTATTGTTAGCTAGTTGGAAGCCATTTGGCAGTTCTGTAAGATCATATGTGTATGCAAAGAACAAATGGAAAAAAAAAAAAAAGAGAGTAGGGCAATATCATTTGTATTCTGGCATAGGCATGTTAGAGAACTGAAGAACTCACCTGTCGGTTTTCAGCATCCTGCAATATGCATATGTTGCAAAGTTACACAAAATATACAACATCAAAATCTGCATGTAATACAGGTTTTCCTTTATAGACATTGGTTACCACTCCCATACTTGGGCAAAAGCCTACCACTGCAGCTAAAGTTGCTCAGGTTAACTTTAATAGGCATCAACATAAAAACACTCATGTTCAGAATGTTAAGTGTGCATATTGCTGTCAAACGCCTTTGTGCTTCCCACTGCCAGTGCTTGTGAAAGAACAAGGAAAACTGGTAAAACGTTGAAGATTTTCTTCCATTACTTTCCTTATGAAATATTACAATATTTTCATTTTAAACAAGCCATATTGCAAATACTTCTCAATATATTAAAACCACGTTTTAAATTGGGAAATAATTGCATTGTGCAGCTCTACAATAAACAGACATTCCTGTTAACACTCTGTTCATTCTAGTGACATCCAAAAATATGTTCCCTTTTATCTTATCCTCTGACACTCTTTCAGATTACTGAAACAATATAATGTCCCAAGTCTTTCTTTTCTCAAAATGGGAAATCAAATATTAAACATCTGTGAAAAACAAACAAAACAAACAAAAGAACTAGTCTAGCACATCAACATACAATCCCTTATTATATAGACTTCAATTCCAAAGCAGTTTGAAGATCTTTTCAAAGGCTTGCATGGAGGTATGCCATGGGATAGAGTGTTAGAAGATAAGGATGTTGAGGTGAGATAAGAGAACATAAACATCGCTTCTTCCAAGCTCAAGATCTGTGCATCCCTAAGAATAAAAACTGGGGAAAGGTGGCAAGAGGCCTGTGTGAATCAGTAAATAACTCATGGGTAAACTAAAAGAAAAGAAGGTCCATGTAATGTGGGAAAAGGGCCTGTCCATCTGGGAAGAATATAGGAATGTTGTCAGCACATGTAAGGAAGCAATGAGGAAGGCTAAGGCCCTGTTGGAATTAAACTTTGCGAAGGAGGTAAAGGAAAAGAAGAGGTTTTTTCAAGCATGTCAACAGTAAAAAGAAGACTAGGGAAAATATGAGTTCCCTACAAATGAGATGAGTGCCTTAATAACAGGAGATGCTGAGAAGGTAGAGATTCTGAATGCCTTCCTAAGACCTGTAGCTACTAGTGTTCCCCAGCAGTCAGTGCCGAGTCCTGTCTTGTTCATCTTCATCAGTGACCAGGATAAAAGGATAGGGCCTACCCTCAGCAAGTTTACTGATGATACAAAGCTGGGAGGAGTAGCTTTGGGTAGACACACCAAAAGGCTCTGTTGCCATTCTGTGAGACTTTGGCTGAGAGTTGGGCAGGGAGGAACCTGGTGAAGTTCAAAAAACTGAATGTAAAGTCTGAAACCCGGGGAAGAAAAAACACATGCTCTAGTAAAGGTTATGGGATGACCTGCTGGAGAAAACCGCTTCAGAGAAGGACCCAGGTGTTCTGGTGGACAGCAGGTTAGCCATAAGCCAGCAAAGTGCCGCTGTGCCCAAGACGGCCAATGGTATCCTGTGTGCATTAAAAGAAGCACAGACAGAAGGTCAAGGGAGGTGATGCTCCCCATATACTCTGCTCCGGTGAGGCCACATTTAAGATACTGAGTCCAGTTCTGGGCTCTCTGGTTCAAAAAAAGACAGGGATCTCATAGATGGAGTCCAGCGGAGGGATACAAAGATGGTTAAGAGCCTGGAGCATCTCCTGTATGAGGAAAGGCTGAGTAACCTAGGTTTGTTCAGCTTGTGGAAAAGAAAACTGAGAAGAGATCTGATAAATGTTTTAAGTATCTAAGGGGAGGTGGGAGAAAAATGGATGAGGCCAAGCTCTTTCTGGTGGTGCATAGTGGTAGGACAAGGAGTATGGCCTAAAACTAGAATGTAGGAAGTTCCATACAAACATGCAGAAGAACTTCTTTCTGATAAGGGGGGTGGAACATAAGAACAAGTTGCCTGGAGTGATTGTGGAATTTCCTTCTATGAAGATATTCAAGATCCATCTGAATGCCTAGCTATGCAACGTATTGTAGGGAACCTACTTTAGGAAGGGAGTTGGACTTGATGATCTCTTGAGGTACCTTCCAACCCTTGAGATTCTGTGATTCTTTGATCCAGCTCTTTTTACAAGTGCTACTCATACAACAGAAAAGAAGAATAGCTGAGCCGTTACCTCAATCATCACTGATCTTTAAAGAGCAGGATTATTTAAAGTATCTCATCCATGGAAGAGCAGTCTCTTTTACAATCATTTTTCTACATAGAACTTAACAAAGAATTTATTAAGTTATTTAGACAGTACTCACCAATAAGAGATTACCTTGATGACTTCAAAAGAGGTAGCTCAAGCAGAGGTGAGGAACAAAATTCTGTCTGGTTTGTCCACAATCATTTTTAAAATGTAAGGAGTAAAACTACATGCCAATCTGATTTTCACAAAATGACAGAATTACTTCTGTGATCATTTTTGTATATTATTGCCTGAATGATGCTACATATGTCCATACATAGAAGACCTATTCCACGTTGGGTTCCTTTGCAAATACACAGTGTGAAGGGCTTTAATGAACAAAACTGTTCATTCACAGATAGAGGCCTGTATAAAACTATCATCAGTCATTATGGGAATATTCACTGTTGTAAGGTTTATCTCTAAAATAATCATCTGAGGCTTTTTTTATTTTTTCTCCCCCCAGTGGAAGCAAACAAATGGGAAATGCTTTTGCCTCTACATACTGCATCACCCATTCCACTGTGGAGAATGGCTGTAGGAACCATGAACACATAAAGCAGCTGTGCCTTATTAGCAATCTGTCAGATGATAGTGAGCGATATATTACCAGTCACTGTGAACAAATGCCTACAACCTTGACTGTTCACATCAGAGTCTTGCATGCTCATTTTATGAGCAGATGTGTTATTGTAGTTGCACACAATGCAGTCTTTTGGGGAAAAAATAGATCATCCTTTCACTTGGAATGGAGCAGAAATATTTGCTCCCACCATATAACGTGGTTTTATGTTGGTGTAAGGAAGCACTCAGGGAGGGAAGTCTCTCTTGGGTGGCCTGTGCACAGTGGCAGAGAGATACCTCATTTTGGAAATGGCAGTGTGCTGCCAGAGCAGAAATCTCACTTCTGGCTATAAGGAGGAGCTCAGAGAAACCAATGGCGGGTGGCATCTTAGGGGCTATAAATGTAAAAACGAAGCACTGTATCTAGCAATGTGATCAAACTTCTGTACCTCCAGGGTTGAGAGTTGCATACCAGTCATGAGGCAGGCTTTGTCCTTAGTGATTGAGCTGCACATCTAGTGGAAGTGTTGTATCACAAACACCAATCTCCTCCCCTCAAGTAATTCAGTGTTTGACTGACTTTAACTCAGCTGGAGATCATGATTCCATGGTGACATCACGGCCTGATGGTGGAGAATCTTCATTATCCATGCACACTAAAAATTATACGTGTACATGACTATTAATGTATAATACTTCATAACAGGAGAAGAAAATATATGTAAATTACCTGTTAAATTGGACAACTATTTAATTAACAGCAAATTACAATTCTTTGACATTTTCACACTTCAGTGTTGCTAGTACGACTTCTTCCTCAAGCCTATTTACCTTCATACAAAAGACCAATTTCTGCCTTTTCCTCCCAGCATGGGAATTACAGAATGTAAGTGAAAAAGCCATTCAGTTAGAGGCGTTTCAGGCTTGAAGGCAGCAGCTGCACTTTGGAGCTACACACAAACATAATTTGAAGAACAACAATGAACTGAACCATATTTATACAAGCAGTTATAATGGCTCGTAAGTTCCACAGAATGTTTTATTCCAATTAACGCATCAGCACTCTTGGTTTGTTACATGTGACCAATCTATGCATCTTCCCACTGGGGGGGAATTAAATCTGTTTTGTATTGCCCTTTGCATTAGGTACGCAACTCTGCTGCTGTATTGGGTGGAGGAAGGTGGATGGGAAGGGGGGAGAAAAATCTAGGGATTCCTTAAAACGCTTCATTATTTTTTAATTCTACACCACAGCACATCAAAATTAAGATGAAAAGCCCTGCACCTTTTATTACTCAATAAGCATTACAGAAATTGTCATAATTTTGTGGGTTTTTTTAATGACTGCTTCTTGTAAAATACCTTTGGTCATGCAAGATCAAAGTTAAACAGAGGTGTCTGCTGCAAGATGATAATTCAGGTAAA
This sequence comes from Centrocercus urophasianus, assembly GCF_019232065.1. Classification (NCBI taxonomy): domain Eukaryota; kingdom Metazoa; phylum Chordata; class Aves; order Galliformes; family Phasianidae; genus Centrocercus; species Centrocercus urophasianus. The sequence goes on along the minus strand of NW_024884767.1, from coordinate 4,419,967 downwards.
CACACTCAAATGGTGCAAATGCAAATGTGATCGACGTTTCTATTCAATGTTTATTTTCCCTGCCATAGCAGTGACAAGTTCAAACTAATTCCACACCTTCTTTAAAATAAATTGAAACTATCATACATCAACCTGTTTCTGTCGAACTTAGCCCAGATCTCAAATGATAAAACACAGCTCAAAGTTTCATCTGGTCAGCCTCTGAAGATCTCCAGGAGGAATGTGAGGGAGAGCTTAGAAGAAATCAGCCCAGCTATAAATATTTAAAAATAATTATGCCATTAATTAAGCCTGTATAAGAATATACCATGTGACAGCAGCTCTGATATCTGTACATACAGCGTGTCCTATAATTGCAACCCAGCCTCGGGATTAAACTTTCTAAATGAGTGTGATGTCCTGCCTGGGAATTCTAAGTGATGGAAAATGAAAGAAGATGATGGAGAAGAGGGAGAAGAGGCAGAAGGGGAAGAGGAAGAAGAAGCAGCAGCAGGGATGCAGTCCTGCATGCAGAAAGCTCTCTCTATATGGCATGTGGTGCTCAGAGGCTGTAGGGAGGATCAGGGCTGGCTCTTGTGGCATATGCACAAGGACGGGAATGCTCCCTGCCTCTGCGCACTTCACTGGCTAATTAAAGCAGTCGGTACCACTAGTTGAAAAGGGGCAGGAAGCAGCAAGGACAACATCCATGACACCTTGCCGCTCCATTGGCCGGTTTCACAGCTTTTCACTATACTTTTATTCCCCTCTCCACTATGCATTCAATGCTCCTGCTGAATATCTCCTTTCTGGGAGATTATTGAGTCACCCCTGAGGCTTTATTTTATTTCTGAGGAGGGACAGGTGAATTTGGAGTTCCAGATGGATCTGCTTTAGGTCAAACACTCTAAATCTGAGTGAGCCCACTGCAGCCTGTAAGCACATCAAATGGGTGCAGTGTCTTCCATGCAGTCTCGCACAGTGACTAGAGATAAAAGCAGCAACAATGGTGCAATTAATTACCATTTATCATGATAATCCTGCTTACTCAGGCATCATGGAAATCTGTCATCACAAGATTAAAGCTTCTCCTGCAGAGAGCTGCTTGAAGTTTGCTGTATGTACCTGTCCCCAGTTCTGTGCTCCTGGTCCACAGAAAAGTTATTATTCAAAATAGGGATCTCTTTGAATGAGCACACAGTAGCCCAAGGAAATGCCAAACAGTCTAATTCAAGCATTTTTATTAAATAGACAAAAATGTGAGAGTGCAGTAGCATACATAGGTTGCTCCAAAAGTAATGCTTCCTATGTATGTAGATTAAACTACAACAGATACAAAGAGCACAATAACACCATTTGATCAAGAAAATTCACGGCCACAAAACTCTTTTTTTTCCAACACAGTCATCAGCTATGTATTTTTTGCCAGTGATGAACAAGAAGCTGCATGCCACACTCATAACAATCTGCATTAGCAGAGGTAACCCACTGTCACTGCTGCCACTGCACCACCCACCACCTCACTGTGCTCACATATACTGTTTGGTCTCCATAAAAGTTCAGCAAGTGTTGATGAATGCCTGTGGGTTCCATTTTTCTCCGCAGGGAGGAATCCAATGACACACCTATGCTCCATACACACTTCAATACCAGATACCATTTTGCCAGATTGCCCTTCTGCTGCCATCTGTCACACAGAAACGTTGTTTAATGGAATATCTATTGGTGGGAAGACTCAACACTTACTGACTTACTGCCTCTGCCAACATGGGCCAACACAGTGCGCTAGGAGGCACTGCTTTCAGAGCAGCCCTTGCAAATAGAGAGGTTAGATTACACACCATCTGTGAGAAATTGAGAATCACAGAGATGGAGATGCAAACAGCCAGACAGACATTGCAAGCCTGTGCTGCAGCAGCCCTGCTCACAGGAAGAAGCACCTATCCACAGAGAGCATAGCAGTGGTGCCCAGGCACAGACTGGCCTCCAATACCAACGATGCTGGGCAGATGTGTTATTACAGGTTCTCCACTGAACCACCACCCTCATTGCAACTATTACAGTAATATTTTTGGAAAATGCACCATCTGTGCATTGGAAATTGCAGCTTCTCTGAAGTTTCAGGAAAACTTAAAAATGAAAATCATGGAGAAGGTTCGATCTGAGTGCAAATTATTGAGCTTGAGAAGAGTTACTCTCTGAAGGAAGGATGTCTTCCACTCCTAAAACCAGAGTAAAAACATCGCCTCCCTAACATTTTCAGCAGACACCAGCAAGGCTGGAAAATCACTTCGGTTTTCTATTCCTTCATAATCTATTTAACTCCATCAGGTATTTTCTGATGAGTATATTCAGTGCCTATGTGAACATGTAAATGTTCAGGCACATGTAAGAGAAGACAGAGACTTGTGTTTGTGAAAGCCAAACACTCCAACACTGAAACACCCTGAAGTTCACTCACATTTGAGACAACTCTGTTTCTGTGTCAAACTTTATGCATTTAAAAAAAAAAAAATCATCCTCAAAATGTATATAAATCCTTTTTTGCATTTGGCTGAGACAATGGAAAAAAAAATGGATGAAATAAGATTTAAAAATTCCAAGTTGCCTAACTAATTATCAGTGAAAACACAGAAGGCTTAGAAAGAAAAAAGCCCTCTAAGAGTAGCAAAAATAACTTTCGTGGATGCAAACATTTCTGGCCTGTTTTACCATGGGATATTTTTAGGGCTAGAAGTGCTTGATGAATCCCTATTGGAAATCTCTTTTGTATGCACATGAAACTCCCACATTCATTCTCCATTAAGGTAGCAGACACTGGAATGATTAGATCTTTGGATTTGTGGAAAATTTAAAAGCCAGAGGTGAAATCCCTTCTCTTTAATAAACAGAAGAGTATGTGCAGCTGGAACACTGAAGCATCAGTCACACCTGAGGGAATTCTAATGTGGGGAAGTACTGAAGGTTTTCCATCAAGTCCTGAAGGAGGTGAATCTGTGGTTAGCTGGAATGTTAGATGACCAAAGGGGCACTTTAAATTAATGCCTAAGTTGTTTTTGTTTTTGTCTTTGTTTTTTTTTTTAAATGAATTTTATCTGTCAGTACTTGCACTAAGCAGTGAAAGATGTCACCTTCTGTTTTAGAGTTAGTATTAATAGGCAGCTTAATCAAATACTTCTCAATGTGCTCTGACTGTTGTGACTCCTGTTCATGTCCCACTCTGTCCCCAGAACTCAGGGTGGCTGGGCCACTTTTTGAGGGGTTGGACTTGGCAAATCTTACCCCAGTGATGGTCAAGTTGTTCAGGGCTGGGACATGAGTATCTCATCCACGAGCTCCGTCTGAAGTGTCTGCCTGGTCCTGTAGGCTTCATAGCTTAAATAATGGAGTAATTCCTTATCACATGTAACTGAGAAATGTTTTTTTAAATATTTTTCACAGTAAATTGCAAAATAAAAAGTGCAAAAGCACATTTAAATTATTTGTGTGTGTATGTATGCAAAACACCGTTCTTGCTCCAATGAAAGTAAAGCATTACTATCATTTGCACACAACATTTAGGAAATTTGACAAGTGAAATAATCTCTGACAAATTGATTGTCATTGAATTTTCCCTTTTATTTTGTATATGCGCATATTCAAATATTCAAATACTATTAATTCCTGCTAATGAATGTACTTGATACATGACATTAACAAGATTTAAACACCAGGCACAAATGGGGAAATATCCCTTTGCAGAGCAGTCTGCAGACAACACACTGTGTGCAGCGGCCATTCATTAAACAGGGAATTCCTAAGTGAATCTTTAACATCCACCTAAAACAGAACAGTCCTTTGTTTCCAGACTGCAGGATTTGCAATCACACATAGATTAAAAATTCTTCAGGATTTTTTAGTAAAAATCTGTGTTTCTTTCATCATAGGGAGAAATAAAGAAGGTGACTTCAGCACGTGGATTCCAAACAAAATAAATCCTACTTCAAACAAGAAAATTGATAAACTATTATTTTCTCAACCCCTCAAAACTGGGGGTTTTATCTTAAGAAAAAGAAAAGAGTCAGAGAGAATGAGTTGTTTCCTGTAGGAAATCAGAACATAATGTGGAAAACAAGAAAATAAACCTAAATTGTGCTGTAATCCCTAAAGAAAAGCCTTTGGTAATACTGTACCCTCAGCAGAGAGCTCACAAACATGTAAATCATTTTATCTATAAATAACTGAAGATTGCAAGAAACTGATATAAATTGTTTTCTTCTCACTTAAACAAACAGACCGATTGGAAAACAGAATTAGGACAGACTTGGGATTCAGAGATTTCTGGTTAAAAAAAATTAAAAACCAAAAAACAGTTAAACATCAGTGCTGATTTGAAAGGATTATTTTATGAGGCAGAATGAGGAGGGCACAAGAAGATCTTTGCTGCTGGGTAATGGGGAGCCAAGCGGGCTCCTGGCCAGGTGAGGAGGGGAAATATTCCTTCACCTTGGGTAAGGGACATTCATTTTATTTGTGTATTTGCACACTGTTGTGTTGGTGAGCAAGCACTGGTCCTCATCAGTGACATCACGACTCAGGTATCAGTGGATTGATATCATGCAGCTCCTTCTCCTGTAGGTAGTGTCCCTATCCACAGGGTATTGGATCTGTATGGACTTTGAGGTCTTTCCCAGCTCAAGGCATTCCTTTGTCCATGGGTCAGGAATATTACATGTAGCCAAGTGCAGGTGTTTTTTTACACCTTTAATTTCTGGTATTTGGGCTTTTCTCATCACATGACATTGTCAAGGATAAAACCCTCACATTGGAACCTCCATGCTGCATTGCATTACAGCCATCAGTTTAGGCTCTGTCATTCCAAAGAGCAAATATGCAAACTTCGGGTGTGCTCCTAGAGTGGGTGGTATGAATAAGGGCAGAAGGACCACAGAAAGTTTGCAATCAAACATGCCTATGAGAAGCTCAATATTATCGCATCTCATTGAGATCAGAATAAATGATCCAATGATATGGATCCAAGTTGAGGGAGGGAAGATTTAGGTTGGATGTTAGGGGGAAGTTCTTTACAAGGAGAGTGGTTAGGCCCTGGAACGGGCTGCCCAGGGAGGTTGTGGATGCCCCGTCCTTGGACGTGTTCAAGGCCAGGTTGGACGGGGTCCTGGGCAACCTGATCTGAATGTGTGTGTTTGGTGGCCCTGCTAGGCAGGGGGGTTGGAACTACATGATCCTTGAGGTCCCTTCCAACCCGGGTGATTCTGTGATTCTGTGATAAAGAAAATTACATACATGTATGTATGTATATATATATATAAACTTCCCAGAGAGCTTCCCATTTAAAAATAAATAAAATAATAAGTAAAAGGATCACAGAGTTCAGAATAGTGGAAAATGAACCATTATTTTGATGGGCAGCAGGCACCTTGCTAGGCCCAAACAGAGTGTCAGAGAGCACTGCCCGCTATGTGCCCTGCTCAGATGGTGGATGTGCAGACACAGGAACATTCCATAGATTTTCTTCTAGATTGTGCACGATGTATTTCCTAAAACTTCTTCATTGCAATAGATCATGAGGGTCTTTGTCTTCATTTTAAAAATTTTCCTAGCTGTTTTGCATCAGATGACTTCGCTGTGTTAGTGCCAAAAAGTCTCCTTGTTACACAGTGATGAGATGCACGGTAAATACACTGCCAAGTGTGCAGCAATTTATTTCCTATTGACTTCTGTTGTTTCTTCCTTTAAAAAAGAGACAGCCTAAAGTCCTGCAGGTTTTCAGGAGGAGCTGAACCCAGAATAGCACCATCTTCAATAGGGGAAAACCCAAGCAGTCTGTGCCACTAATTACAGTGTAAACATTTAATATTCTTTCTTCTAGTCTCTTGCCCTTTTCAAAAATGAAAGGTTGTAATTTACATGTGCTATAGTTCCTAATTGTCTTTTCACAATACCTGCTTGTTTTGTTTGTTTTCTTCCTCCTCTGGGGAGGATGTGGTGGAGTTGAAAAGGCAGCAGCATTTCTCCTCTCATCGCTGCTGCAAAACAGCGCTGCCCCAAAGCAGCCCCCGCTCCCGCCCAGCCCCAGCCAGCATTTCCCGAGCACCCACCAGTGACTGCAAGCAATGGTTCTACTGAGAGTTTTTAATTAAGAATTCTACAGTTTTAATTACGGAACGGTTATCTGAAACCATATGTCTGCCTGCTTACGTATGTGCTCACGCCTGCACACTTGCTGCAATAGCAGAGTTTTGTTTGCTTTTCTGCTTTGTAACTGTTCTTATATGGATATGGTTACAGAATGCATTGGGCTGACATTTGTACGTGTCTGTGTGGTTGTTTTTATTTTTTACAGCAAAGGGTGGCTGCAGGAATGGCTGTGTTTGGGCTCCATATGCAGGTTCCAATCATATATTCAAGCTGGACAATAAAGCAGGGAAAAAACAGCTGATACACAAAAGGGGCCGTCTAGACAGTGCCCCATCAGTCTGGCTAAATTTGGTGCTGGCATTCCCCATGGGATTGTAATATAATTGTCCTGGTGTCTGCGTTCACTCCCGCTGTCAAACACCATCCCAAATATACATCCTTTTTCCAATGCAGTGGGTCCAAACTCCACCATTAGATTGAAACAGCTTTGAAGAAAAAGCAAAAGCAACAACAACAACAAAAAAAACCCACAACAAACTAAAAACACCACAACCTGAGCAGGTATCTCCTGAATACCTGTTGTTTAATTGTCAGACAGAAGGAAATAGATCAACTAATGTGACTTTGAGTTAAAATGTAATCATTTAACATTAAATATTAATTAATTAATATAATATATATATATATAATAATATATATATAATTAATATAAATATTAACATAAACATAGAACCTAATAATAATCTAGACAAAACAATCTGGAAATATACTTTGGTACTTGTAAAAAGCAAGGTCTTGTTCTTTATGTTTCTTCATCTCCCAAATAAAGTTGAAGAGAAACTCAGATAAATGAAAATATAGTAATGCCTATGGATTACTGGTTACAATGAAAGAAAGGGACCAAAGGAAAAGAACTAATGAGGAAAAGGCAAGGAAAGAAAAACCTGTCATTTTACCAAATAAAATAAAGCAAAATAAAAACCGAAGTAACTTCTTGGGTGTACGTGATTTGATTGCTTTATTTATTGGGAATTTTGATTGTTCATAGGAAATTTTATAAATATGAGAAGCGCCAACATATTTACAAAGGTTTGGAATAAATCTGTGAAAAATCTGGAATCACTTACCAAAATAAATAAATAAATAAAAATCAGGGAAATGAATCAACAATAATAGAACTTTAAAATGATGGGGAAAAAAAAGAGGGGAGGCTCTCTGTCCTCAGCACAGCAGCCCAAACATGCAAACAAAACACAGAGAAGCCAAACCCCAAGTTTAGGAAGGCAGCCTACAGAAGTGTGTTTGTAATGTGACCACATTCTCAGTTATTTGTAATCATTTATTTGCTGCACTGCCCTTCTATTGCAAGAACGTGCGTTATTTCACAACATCTGGGACGGTGTCATGGCTTTTAGGCATCTCTCAGAGCTCATGACCAGTATCTGTGTTATGGGGAGTGCTGCTGCAGTCTGGGGCAAAATGCAAAAATAAGGATCTTACCGAGCCCTGTGGCCCCAGCATCACACAAACAAATCTGCTTCCCCGGTGCCCAACTTCCTCAAAGTTCTCCTTGCAGGAACTTTGATTCCTGCAGCTCCTTCAGGGTAACAGCAAGAGGAGACCTCTTTCCCTGCCCAAAAATCAGGGCAACACAGAATATCCCAGCTTGGAAGGGATCTGTAAGGATCAAGGAGTCCAATCTTGCTCTGAAGGGCTGAGATAAATCTGGAGGGGGGGGAAGGGGGGGAAGGGGAGGGGACAGGGAGGAGAACAAAACAAAAACAAACATAAAAACAAGGTGATGCTGATTGGGAAATAAAAGAGGCATGGAAATATACAAATATGATCCCCCAGAAAAAATAAAAACCCTCCCACAGTTAATGTCGGAAGGAAGGAGGGAACAGCACAATATAGGGGGTTCAATTTAAGGTGCAGCTGCCCGCACGCAGCTGAATAAAGGAGAAATTTCCTTCGGAGAAGGGGTGTGATGTGTGAATACTTCATCCAATAAGAGATGGGGCATACCGAAAACTATATTAAATTACCCTGATTAACAATTTATCCACGAACAGGGGAGCTTTGGGAGATCTATAGGCAGGGCTGGGGGCTATTCATGCCAGCAGCTACGGGGTCGAAAGGTTTCTGAAGTTCACAGACTCAGAGCCTTTGTTATGCTAACAGATGGCCCCAAATCAGCTGCCCGCTGGAGTGTGAAATATAAATGTTTCCTTGAGAACTTCCAGTTAGCTGTCACTAGTGTTCTGCACATACCTGGGCAGGCTGATAATTTCTATCGGGACTGTTTTTGGCACCGTCCTGAGGCCCAAATGAGTGCCCGGGTACTTCGCATGATCTTTCAAAGGAAGCTGTCCGTCAGTAATAACCCAAATACGCCCTGATTTTTGTTTGTTTTCGTTAGAGGATGAAAACGGAGATTTCTGCGGACCTGGCTTTCCCCGTGCCAATGTTGCTTGGGGTCAGTGAGAGGGCTTCTCCCTCTCTTTCGATGTTGATATCAGTTAAGGGCCATCATCAGTTTCGGGCCTGCATCACGTGGGGCCCAAACTCGCTCTCTTCGAGCAGATGCCAGAGCTGAGGGTGATAGGAGAGCTACCTGCATCCCTCCTCCGCAGTTGCCTTGCGATGCTCCCGGGAGGATGGACTGCAGCCGTCCAGGTCCGAACACAAAGGGTAATATTCATCTCCTCTTACAGGACACCGCCGCTAATGCCATTAAGAGGAGAAGGATGAGTTAATTATCTTCATACGAGAGGAAATCAGTCTGTGGGAGGATGCGGTCTGTACGGAGTGGGGAGGAGCACCCCCTCCCCTACACACACACACACAGCGGGGCTAGGTGTGCAGCTTTGCGCCTCCGCGTAACCGCGCCATTTTCAAAATGAAACAAGTTGCGGTGGGGAATCAGTTCTATGCCCGCCCGCAGGCAGCCCGCGGCCCGCGGCACACGATTCGGAGCCTCCGTGGGCGGATGGATGGGAGGAGAAGGGAGGGAAAGAGGGGCTGAGCCACGGCCAGGCCCGGCCCGCGGGGAGCGCCGCGCCGCGTCCCGCATCGCACGAGGGAACTGCAGCACCGGGAGGCGGGGAGCGACCGCTGCGCCGTGCCTGAAAAGCCGTTTTTCTCCTAAAACAGGAGAAATAAAAGCTTGGCTCATCCTGTCTTCAGCAAGACGCGGGGAATGGATCTTTCGCCCCCTTTTTTATTTTGTTTTTCGGTGTTAGCTACGGCACGTACGGCTTATTACCCTGAAGCACGCGAGAAACGAATTGTCCTCAGCGTTAGAAACAGCACTGCGAATTTCCTTCGCGCTTTGCTCTTACAGAGAGCTGAAGAAACGGGCACTGATCAGCGTTCCCATCTTAATGCTCTTTCTCGGAATTTCTTTTCCAAGCTTAAAAAGAGTTTACTGTTTTTCTGAATGTTTTCAAGCAAATAAAAGCCAGTGTATTAATCTCCTATTGAAAGTTTGCTAGCAAATAGCGAACTGTGCCACAACCAGTAAGTTCTGTAGATGCCAGCCCTGACCCACGCAGCCTGCAGTGAATGACGGCGCTGCCGACGGCTCTTACTTAAGTGACAAATAACTTCACACCCCATCCTTGTGGTGCTACTGGTGGCTTTCTGCGCACTGGAATTTAAGTTTCCTCCTTTAAAAAGATATGCACTACTGCAGAAATTGTGTACTGATAGATGCTGCAATTTTTAGATTACAGTAAGTAGATTTTCAGATAAATTTTCTTTTTTAAAACGATATCTTTAAAGTATGCAATACTCAAAGCACGAAGTTAAGGATTAGTTTGCATACTTCTGATTGACATCGAGATAAAAATCAACGCAATGAGCAACCAAAGCTCTTAATTCTTGCGTAGAGACAACACGAACGATCTAGGCAGTAAATAGATATTTCAGTAAACACCAACAGGATTAGAAAGAGTGAATTTAGTGCCAAAAAGGGTCCGTCCCGGTGGTTTCCTATTTCGCCATTCCTGAATAGTGCACCTGAATTATAGTTTGCAGAAAGTTAATCTTGTTCGCAGCAAGAATATTTTTTTTACTCATTTGTCCTTTGCAAATAGATTCCAGCAGAACAATACAATAATTATTAAACAACAACAAACAACATCAACAAAACATCTTCCACTCATATGTACGGGTAAATGTGGAGATGATGCAGTTTGCCTTAGCAGGAACAACTTTCTGCAGTGTGTGTAACGATGGAAATACATTTCTACACATCGAGTGCTACCTTCGAGGGTACTTAAAGTTAAAGGCGATGAAAGAGCAAGACGAGAGCAGGTGAGCAAAGAGCTAAGGAGAAAAAGTGCAGTGTGACACCCTCAAGATGGCTGCTCACCTCCTCACTCCTTCTCTGTGATTATAGTCCAATTTCTATAGGAAAGATATTGGAAAATGTCCTTCAGCAAATCAAACAGCAAAACTATAGTTGCGTTCTTCTAACACGTGTGCAAAGAGTAATATCTTGTATTGAAAACACTTCGATTAAACAAATAGAAGAGCCTACTGAGACAATGCCCACAGCCTTCAGTCATCAGGCTGCATCTACCAGGTTGTGTAGGTGGGAAGGGCGGGATGACACAGGAGCATAAGCGAGAAAAAGGAAAAATCACTTCAGTTTGAAAGGCAGAATGAGGGTAGATGTACATCTGCACAACAGTGTGCTGTTTTAGCAGATGGGAAAAATACATCTGACTTTTTAATGTGTATTTTTAGGGAGGTTTCTCAGATTCAGGTAAAGAACCTTAGCAAGATATCTCTAAATTTCCTTCTCTTGTTAGAATTCTATGATTATTAATAATCATTCCTATAAAATAAAGGCGGTATTCAGCGTTGGATCACGGTTCAATCATAAGCAAACGATATTACAAAGCCTTCGATTCGATCCATCCAGCCCAGAAGGAAATCAGGTTCCATGTAAACTGTAACCAGTTCGGAGTTTTTGTCCGTTCAGCAGAACTGTTAGGTACGGGGTTACTGTGTGGGCTGAGACTACACAGTAGTCAAAGCAAAGCGAAGGACAAAGCAAAGGGTTCAGTTTCAATAGGAAATATAATAGAAACCCCTTTATCTCTAAGCCATCAGGGACAAGCACTCAATACAAGCTAACAAGCGGGAACTGATAAGATAACATTTATATGAGGTCAGAAGTCAAATGCCAGTCAAAAGCATTTAACCTCTTGGGTCATAAACAGGAACAGTTAAAACACACCGAGAGTTATTTATCGGGGTTTAAAGGTAGCTCATCACCGCCGGCGAACAACGCGATGACGGAGCTAATTGGTATTTATAGGAGAGGGACTGTGCGGTCGTTAACACGAGATGCAAAGCTCCCAGCCTCGCCGTTATTTATTTGTTTACTCATGTAAACTCTCATTTCCGCCCTCCCCGAAAATCCGCAGAGCAAAGCGAACCTCCGACCGAACCGAAAAACTTGGAGCAGCGCACACGAGGCTGATGCACGGATCGACCAGAGGATTCGGCGGATCAGTTATGTATAGTCAGCACGCACAGAACCGCAGCCAGAAGCTCCCCACTGTGCGCTACTGCCACCAGGGTTTGTTGCGTTGGTTCTCTTCGAGTTCATGAAAGGAAAAAGAACCTTTGTTCCAGGATAAAAATAATTAGGGATTTCCGTTTAAAAGGAAGGGAGGAAGGGAGGAAGCGAGGAAGCGAGGAAGCAAGGAAGCAAGGAAGCAAAACAAAAAAGCTCACAGTTTCTGACAGACACCCAATTAACGTGCATAAATATTGAAGATCTATTGAATAGATTTAGAAGAGATGTAATTACACTTTTAACCCAGACAGCAAATCGTGTTTTCTCCACCAGGTACTTTTGATTTCCTCCTGCAAATTCAGTCTCCAAATTCCTTAACAAGCAAAAGAACATTTAGGTCACATTAAAAAAAAAAAAAAAAAAAAAAAAAAAAAAAAAAAAAAAAGTAATGTCTGTCACCTTAGAGAGAAACAAGGGCTGAGAGAAGGCCTTTCCAGGCCCATTCTTAAACAGAGCTCACAATAAACCAGGCAAACATTGTGGATTTAAAATGCTTTTAAATATTTATCAGAAGTATTTTATTGCCACATTCAAATGACACCTGGAGTGCACTCACCTTTACTGACAATCGCTGTTCTGAATGTCCATTTGCTTCACTGGAGCCCCCCCAAGCAGAGCAACACGGGCTTACTGCTTTCATTCAGTTAATGTTTGGTAAAAAACCAAGCAACCTTAATCAGCATGCTGATTGCATCGTCAACTAACAAATAATTTACTACTCCGAGCATTGCATGCCATTAAAAGCTCATTAAATTTTCTGTTCTCCAATGGGAGCTTCAGCTTTTGAACTGCACGCTTTAGCTCCAAATTGTCACTTCTTCCATTTGTTTTCTTTCCATTTTTCTTCTTCTTCTTATCTTTTTTTACAAAATTTGTTGTTGTTGTTGTTGTTTGTTTTTTGTTTTTAAAGTTTATTTTCTTTTTCAAACCTAGATGATAATTTCAATGCCTGTATCCAGGAAAGTGGTGGGAAAATAGATTTGATTAATCGCTATGAGAAACTTCGAACATTTTGGTTCCTGGGGGTAGAGAGGTAAACGACTGTGTTCTATTCTCAGACACTTCTCAGCATTCTTTGGGAGTGGCACAGCGCGTGGTTTTGAAGGTGCGAATGCTTTGAACAATTTCGGCATTTTTAAAACTGAAGCATCTTGTCCTGTTTGCAAAGCGATCACATATCGGGAAAAAAGGGAGGAAAGAAAAAAATAAAAGGGGGGTGGCAATGGGGAGGAAGAAAAAAAAATAACCCAAGCCCCTTCTCTTCATCCGTGTAAATAAGGAACAAAGGGGGGAGGAGGGGGTGGAAAAAAAGCAACCCTTTGGGTTATGGAACACAAATCTCGCACGTCCTAAAAATATCAGAGACTCCACGTAGGATAGTTTGAGGGGATCCTGGAGCACTGAAGAGCACATCGTTGTTACATTCAATAAGTAAAGCGCAAGGAAATGCCGGCCCCTCAATTAACAGAGTTGCTAATTCTGTCCCGTTTCACAGGAGCGGCTGTAAGGCGGGCTGGGCTGCGGCGCCGCGCGGCGGATGCCCGGCTCCACGCGCTCATACCGAGCGCAGTGATTGCGTCGGGAGCAGCGCTGAGCCCCGATCGCTAGCATGGCCTCATCAACGCAAATGAGGCGGAGGCTCCCGTGTCGTTTCCTTCCGCCCCCTCCTCCCCCCTTCCACCGCTACTATAACCAGCTTTTTGCCAAGCAAAATGAACGGGCAGCAAAAAGAAGAGCAAACACGGGAACCTTGGCCGGCTGGGCAAAGGGATGGGGGAGCTGGACGTCTTCTGTGATGGGAGGATAAACCCAAATATGTGCGTGTCCTCTGAACTCGGATAGAAGCCTAACAGCGATAGGTAACGTGATGCGTGAATGTTGCAAGGAGGACTTAAGAAGAAAACTCAGATATGCAATATGAATTATATTTTGTAATTTTATATTTTGCATATTTTGTTAGATTTTGTAATTTTATATAGCCGTAAAATATACAAAAGTCCGTGACTGCACGTTTTTCCCTTTTCCAAAGACGTTTCCCAGGAGGGTCTGTAGGTCCATCCATCCACCCGTCCGTCCCGGCGGCGGGCAGCAGGTGGCGGCTTTGCAGCAACTTCTCTTGGAAAAATTTAGAGTTATAGAATAGAATCATAGAACCCTTACAGTCGGAAGGGACCTTTGAGAGCCATCTAGTCCAACTCCCCCGCAGTGAACCGGGACACCAGGTTGCCCAGGGCCTGATCCAGCCTGACCTTGAAAGTCTCCAGGGATGGCGCATCAACCACATCACTGGGAAACATGTTCCAGTGTCTCAGCACCCCCACTGTAGAGGATTTTTTCCTTATATCTAATCTAAACCTACTTTCAGGGCACCTGGGGCCGGGACAGAGCTGCCAAATCCCTGGGAGATAGGAACCTGTGCCTCTTGGGCACAGCTATCCCATAGGCAGGGAATGGAGGCAATCAAATGTTCACATACAGTAATGTCTTGCCTTCCCTTGCCTTCCCTTGCCTTCCCTTGCCTTGCCTTCCCTTGCCTTCCCTTGCCTTCCCTTGCCTTCCCTTGCCTTCCCTTGCCTTCCCTTGCCTTCCCTTGCCTTCCCTTGCCTTCCCTTGCCTTCCCTTCCCTTCCCTTCCCTTCCCTTCCC
>NW_024884767.1:4231894-4400963 GCF_019232065.1 Centrocercus urophasianus | reverse complement strand
CCCAGGAGCAGCAGGACGGCCCCGCGGCCCCGTCCGGTCCCGCCGCCTCCCCGCAACACGCCGTCGCACCCAGCGCCGTGCCCTCCGGCAGCTCCTCCGGTCCCGACGCACAGGAGCGCCCCGGCACGTCCAGCGGGGCCCTCGGCACAGGTCCTGGCGAGGAGCCGGCTCCCGAGGCAGCCGGTCCCGCCGAGCAGCGCCGCAGCCGCGGCCCCTCCGCTCGCGGCCGAGGCAGGAAGCGCTCGGCTGGGGGGCCCCGGCGCCCCACCAAGAGGAGGGCCGGCAGCGCCCAGCGCGCTCCTCCGCCCTGCAAGAGGCGGCGCCCCCGGCGCCCCTAGCGGGGCTTACGCATTTGCAATAAAAGATTAGAACGCAGAAGCACGCCTTGTTCCCAGTGTCCGTGTTTCGTATCCGCTCGCCCTTCACACACGCGCTACACAGCGCTGTTTTGACGGGGCGGAGCGTCCTCGCGCCTCACTGGCCCAATTCAGCGCCTCTTCGTGCTGCGCGCGTGCGCCGTATGGCGGCAGACGGCCCGCCTCGCGCAGAGCAGCGGTACGGCGCATGCGCGAAAGCGGCTCTCACGCACTCCTCGGGCTGTCTTTGGCGGTGCCGGTGCCGTTGTGGCGGTGCTCAGCGCGGCGTTGGGAGTTCTAGCCGAGCCTGCCCGACCGGAAGCCGCTGGTTGGGCGGCGCTGCTACTCGTCAGGCACCTCATCTTGCCTTTTCCGTCTGTGTGTCCCTCAAGAGCCGGACGCGAAGCGCGGGGCCGTTTGTGCCGCTTGCCTCTCGTCTCGTTCGTACCTTCGCTCAGGCTTTTCTCTGGGCAGCCCGGCGGGGCCTGGCGCCGGCGGGCCGTTGCGTGACCTCGGCCGTCTGCAGCCGGCGCGGGGCCTGGCGGGGCGCTGGGCCGCCGCGGCGGAGCGGAGCGGTGCCGGGCTGGGCGGAGCGGGGCTGGGAGTCGGATTTATGCGCTGCGAGAGGGTTTGGGACGGGCGGCTGGAGCGGCGGGCGGCGCCGGCTGGAGCAGCATGGTGAGCGTGGCGGTGGGTCGCGGCGCAGGGGGCAGGGTGGGACTTTGTGTGAGCTGGGAATTACCTGCAAACTTCTGCCGAACGCTTCGGTTGGTTTTAACGCTCCTTCTTTTTCGGTGTCCCGGGGTTCGACGGGGCTGTGTGTGTGTGGGGCGGCATGCTGGAATCCTAGGTTTATGGAAGAATCGGGCTGCTTTTTGTGACTGAGTGCGGGCGTTGCACGTGGGATAATACACGGGAAATTAGCTTCGATGGATAGCAGCAAGAGAGCAAAGCCTGGTTGGCGTAGTTAGTGTAGTGATACAGGCAGCATGGGTGTCTGTAGATTGAATTGTAGAGGTGTGAGTGCATCGCTGCTATATAAAGTCGGGGTGGGCCCTGTGTTTGGCCTTAACTACAGTATGAAATACCTGAGTTATCTGAGTGGAGTGGGTCTCCTTTCAAGGTACCTATTCCACATATGGTTGGGCACCACATATGATTCGTGGTATAAATATATATTCTGTATGTTCCATTAGTACTTATGGCTATAAAAGTCAGTACATCAATTTAGCTATGGACAGCATTTGTCCAAGTGCCACAGAACTTGCTTGGCATCTTATCTCCACTTTGAAGTTGTGCTTTGGGTGAAATCAGATACTTAAGTCTTGTAACACTGGAATATTTTACAAGCTGATTCTAATTATCTGTTCTTTTATTATGTACATCTTGGAACGTGAAAGGAACTGTGCTGTTTTCTTCCCCACTGTGCCTCTTCTTCCTTCTCTACCCTTTAAGGGTAGAATATTGATTCTAAAATTCCTGTAATATTCCTCCTATTTGTAGGATACTGTTGTACCACTACTCCACTTTGAGCTATTTTGGGAAGTTGTAAACAATTGCTTGGTTTTCTTTTCAATATGACCCTTAATTGAATACCATTAGAATCATAGAATTGCTCAGGTTGGAAAAGACCTCAAAGATCATCATGTCCAACCACAACCAAACCAAACTACTGTAATTCTAACAACACTAAATCATGTCCCTGAGCACCACATCCAGATGGTTTTTAAGCACATCCAAGGATGGTGACTCTCCCTGGAGAGCCTATTCCAGTGCTTACCAAACCTTTCTGTAAAAAGGGTTCTCTTGATATCCAACTTAGACCTCCCCTGGCACAACTTGATGCCATTTTCCCTCATCCTGTCACCAGTGAGAAGAGACCAACCCCACTTTGGCTGCGCTCACCTTTCAGGTATTTGAAGAGAGCAGTAAGATTTTCCCTCAGCCTCCTCTTCCCCAGACAAAACAGCCCAGTTCCTTTGGTTTCTCCTTGCAAGGCATGTTCTTCGAGCCCTTTTTCCCCTTCTTTGGGCCTCCTCCAGCACCTCAGTGACCTTTACTGGGGTGCCCAAAACTGAGCACAGTTCTCGGCCTCACCAGTGCGGAGTACAGGGGCAGGATGACTTCCTTCGTCCTGCTCACCCCATCATTCCTGACACAAGCCAGGATGCCATTGGTGTTTTGGCCTCCTGGTCACACTGCTGACTCGTACTTAGCCAACTGCCCATCAGTCCACCAAGGTCCCTTTCCATCGGGCAGCTTTCCAGCTACAAGCTGGATTTAACTCCACTGACCACAACTCTTTGGGCCTGCCATCCAGGTGGTGTTTCATCCAGCAGAGCGTATGCCCATCCAAACCGTGGGCAGCCAGCTTCTCCACGAGAATGTTGTGGGGGGCAGTGTCAAAGGCTTTACTGAAGTCCAGGTAGACCACATTGACAGCCTTACCTTCATCCACTAAGCGGGTCACCTTTTCATAGGGTGAAATCTGGTTTGTCAGACAGGATCTACCATTCGTAAACCCATGTTGACTTGGCCTGATCCCCTGGTTGACCTTTAGTAGATCCGTGATGGCTCTTTAAATTATCTACTTCATAATCTTCCCTGGCAATGATGTGAGACTGATAGGTTTGTAGCTACCAGGATCATCTTTCTGGCCCTTTTTGAAGTTGGGCGTCATTTGCCAGTCTCCAGTTTGCTGGGAAATTCCAGTTAGCCAGGACTGTCAAGGATCATGGAGAGTGGCTTGGCAGCCACATCCACCAGCTCCCTCAGCACTCTACGCTGCAATCCATTAAATGTTTCCTATAAGCTTGAGAAATCATTTCCACTTGAGCAAGTAATAGTTGCTGGCTATATTGACAAATGTTATGGAATCACAAGAAAGATGCAAGTCACTTGAAAATATAGTCTTTGGTAGTCTGTCTGTAGGCTGTGTGAAAGCTGCATTCTCCAGTTCTGACTCAGTGGCAGAATGAAATATACAACGGTTTCATTTTTATCAGTAGGCTCACAAACAGTTGTCGCAACAACTGGCTGGCTGTACAACTCTTAGCTGTGGCTATCAGGGCTGATCTTTCTACCTGTAATGCTCATTATGTTCACAATTCTGTGCAAGCATTTTAATTCTGCCATAGCGTTTAGGCTGTACTGCAGAGACATTAGATGTTTTCCACTTGTTCTTGGAATGATTCTTGCAATGGCAAAGCCTTCTATAAAATTAGTTAATGGTTGTGAGGGTGAGAGCTTCCACAGTTTGTGTCAATTAGGTGAATATAGTTATGGTAGATTTTAAAAATCTTTTAACATAATCTTCTGCCTTCTTTTCCTTCATTGTAGATCAATTCTCTGAACTGGTTTTGCCTGTAATTTAATACTACATTGAATATGTACTGATTTTCTGCTCAAGGCACGTTCTCTATTGATTACTTCAGTAGTAATGATAATTCTGCAACTTCAAAAGTGGTTTGGTTCCAGTCATGAGACTTCTACAACAGTAGTTTGATTTTCCTAATGATCCTTAATTCTGTAATTGTGGTGTTTAGGGAGCACTCTTGTTTCTTGTTTCATGGAGGATAAATGATGTTGGCTGACAAGACTGTAGTTTGATTTTTAAACAATGCTCGTTGATTCAAAGGGAGTCATACAGCTTCTGACTCCTATCCACCAGTTTATGACCCTCCTTTGAACACGAGGAAAGCACTGGCCAAGGCAGAAGTGGCACATGGAGGTGAGCAGTTGCTGGTTCTGAATTCCTTCTGTATTCTCTGTGCCACTTGATGCATCATTTGTTCTGTAAAACAAACATGTTTTTACAAGAATTGTTGCTTCAGAAATAAGTAGCTGGCATTGTAATTCTGAACATGAAGCTGTGTTCTCCTATGTGTTCTCTCAAGCATGTCGTCGGTTGGCTGGTGTACTATGCCAAGTAATCCTAGTGTATGCAACTGCTGGCTTCAAATCATGGCCTTCATCCTGCAACTGGGGGGAGAAAGGAGTGAGAGTATGGGAGTAGTGGTGGCTGTTATAAATATTGTTACAGACTAAGTAGTTTTGAAACCCTGAATAAACCTAGGTTTTGAATATTAGTACTGCGTATCTGTGTGATATGGCAAGGGAAAAAACTTGATGTGGTACAGTCAGAGCGGGAGAATAACCTTGGGCAAGGTCAAAATGTGAGGTCTGAAGAGTTATCTTTGATAAAACAATTAACTTTGATTATTCTTGCTTTGCATGTTCTGTAAATATAAAAATATACTCTAGGAAGAAGTACTTTTAACAATGTTCATATTTTCTGTTAATATTATGAGGTAGCTATGTTTGTGTTGTAAGTGCACATTCTTTTGTAGATAAGAGTATGGAAGCTTTATCATACTTATTCTTACTTTTTGTTTTCTTTTTTATCAGTAGCACTGTCTCTAACTACGTAGTGCTAGAGGTATGGGCTGTGAAGGCCGAAATCTAGGTTGCACTTTGTTCAAACTTACCGTACTGCCTTTTGGGCCTTTCATTTTTCTAGATTTTAAGAGCGTGTCTGTCTTATTCTTTAATGTAACTGCAAACACTTCCATTGTAGTCTGCTTAGGAATTCTTTATTATGTTTTATTCAAAGCTTTCTTATAAAATATGTTCTCTATAGCACAAACAGAAATAATGATGCCATAAGTACTTCAAGGTCCTGGAATTGAGCGATCAAGATATTGAAAGACCTCTGACCAAAGATCTTCCTCTGAAATGAAAACACAAGTCTGCAACTTATTAGGCATTATAGTCACTGTCTGGTTGTTCTGTCTTGCTTGAGGCATTGACCATGGGGTTACTAGCCAGCCCCTGTTTTGAAGAGAAAGTGATTTATAGTCTTCTTACCTTGAGGCTGAGGGATTTTCAGCTGTATACAGGTTGAAAGAAGTGTCTGATCTGTAAGGTACTGACTTCTGTCTCTAGCGTTTGTTTAGTCTGTCGCTTCCCCAGCACAGAAGCAGCTTCTCCGTCTTCAGACAGAACATCCTGCATTCCAGTTTGTGCTCATTGTTTCTTGCAAAAGATTGTGTCTTGTAAAAGAGTTTCGTCCTTTAATGTCTTCCCCTTTAAACAAGCTATATTCTATTAAGTTGGGATAGATTTTTAAATTCTGAACCATGTCTGCTAATTAAGAGTATGTCAAGTAAAGCAGAAGATATTGGTTGGAACCAGTACCTAATCTGCCTTTGTATTCATTCTTGAAATGAGTATCAAAACTAATACTAGTGGTAATGGGAGGAGTTAAAAGTGTGTGGGAGCTTTGATTTAGGTAGAACCTGAATTGGAACAATCCCTCAGTTTTGTGGTTTTCTGTGGGGAAAAGCAATTCTGTGATTAAAGATAGGTTGCGATGATATATATTTTTTCCAGAGTGTATTAATATACATGTAAATAAGTTGTGCGTAAGTATATACAGCAAAATGTGTTTTCCACATAGTATGTTATTAGAGGAAATATCACAATCTGTGCTATTACTGGCTCCTTGCAAAAATTTATTGCAGTAATCCCTGTTCTTGCTGAAGGGAAGCTTCAGAAATCAGTTCTTTTGAGGTGTATCAAAGAATTGATGGTGGCTATTTAAGGGAGCAGTTGAAATTTCAATAAGGGAGAAGTGTTTGTGCAAGACCACTGGAGAGACTTTGATCACAGAATGGTTTTGGTTGGAAGGGACCTTAAAGTCCACCCAGTTCCAATCCCCTGCTGTGGGCAAGGCTGCTCTCTCCCAGCTCAGGCTGCCTAGGGCCCCGTCCAACCTGAGCACATCCAGGGGTGGGTTACCCACAGCTTCTCTAGGCAGCTGTGCCAGGTCCTCACTGCCCTTTGAAGAAAAAAAAAAATCCCTTAATATTGAGTGTAAATCTCTCCTTTTTTAGTTTAAAATCAACCCCCCTTATCCTTGTGGTATCAGATAGAGTAAAAATTTGTTCTTCCTTCTATTTGTAAGCTCCAGGCCTGAACAGCTGAAGAAAACCCAAATGCGTTATTTCATGTAAAAATGTAACAAAATGTTACAAGTACTTAATTGATAATTGATAAATGTAACAAGTATCTCAATTGATAATTGAAACCTCATTATGAGAAGTCTGGTAACATTCATTTCCAGTGATTACAAATGGAAGGTAGTTTATGCTATCTTGATATTTTTAAATCATGTTTCATTAAGGATGGTATTGGGCATCATCCATTGTGTTGATTGGACTGTGATTTTTTTGTGAAAGCAGAATTGATGGCACAATTTCTGATATATTTGAACAACAGAAAAAAAGTTGTTGAAGGAGAGAAAAGATAATACAATACATAAGTTACACTGATTATTGTGCACCTTCCCTTCACCATCTATGCCATTCGTGCAGTAAGGAGCAAATGCTCTGTATTAACTGGAGGCTTAAATTTCAAGAGATGGATGTTGTAAATGATGAACTCTGGTGGATTTGGAGGGTGTCAGGTGTTAAATCACGTAGAAGAGAAAGAGACCACGAACAGCACGACTGTGGTGAGTGATTTAATTGTACAGAGAAGTATCTTGTGGAGTGCCATATCAACATGTGGCATCCCAACTTATTGAGCTAAGGCACTCTGTTGGAAGCTGGCAGGGTGCTGATGCTGCTGGCCTTGTGATGCCTTTTTCTTTTGGTAAAGGATGTGGTGGGTTATTGCAGGTTCCAGGGGATTTCCTGAACACTGATTTTGCATGAGTTTTTTACCTTCTAGATTAAAAAATAAAAAAATATATTATCCCTGTTACGTGAAGGTGTTTTTAAAATACAGGAACAAAAACCAAAAAGTTACTTCAGCAGATTTTAAAAGCACGTACTGACTTGTTAACTTATTCCTCTACAGGGTGTGATAGGTGTACAGTTGGTGGTTACCATGGTAATGGCTAGTGTCATACAGAAGATCATACCTCACTATTCTCTTGCTCGTTGGCTTCTCTGTAGCGGCAGGTAAGATACGAAACTGTTGATACATGGGGTGTGAATGTGGTAAAGCAACTACGCATTGCAGTAGAAACATTACTAGTTTGGTTTGTCTTGAAAAGTAATTGATCTACTTGCTGTTCTTGAACTTTA
Source organism: Centrocercus urophasianus (assembly GCF_019232065.1). Taxonomy (NCBI): domain Eukaryota; kingdom Metazoa; phylum Chordata; class Aves; order Galliformes; family Phasianidae; genus Centrocercus; species Centrocercus urophasianus. The sequence goes on along the minus strand of NW_024884767.1, from coordinate 4,393,516 downwards.
CTCAGCATAGTGACGCCTGACTTGCAGGTTCAAAGTATTTAGGTGTAAAAGAATAGACTTGTTGCTGTTAGTTGTGTTAATGCTAGCTGTTTTCCAGCTCTTACCTTACCAAAGGTACAAGCTGTGTAATTTAATATTGAAAAGCTAAAGTAAATTCTGTTGAGAATCAAAGGACTACTTTCTCAGTATTTATTACAATTGTACTGATTAGCCTTGCATAAACAGAGTGCTTAGGTATTTATTAAAAATTGTGTTTTTGAGAACTTCATAGGACAGGATTACTATAAATTTCAATATAGACTTCATAATGATAGCTTAAACAGGTATAAAATGTTGCAAGAGAAGCATTCCCTGTGTGACAGTATCCATTATGAATAAAAATGGCAGGTTTTGAAGATGATTAAGTATCTTAAATATTAAAAGAAACAGATGCTTCGTTTTTTCTACTGGGAAGAAAAAAACTTTGAATGATTAGGAGATATTATGATGTCTTTTGGAGTTGTTAAACTTTGGAGAACACTACAGCTCTGCTCCTTGATTTCTAAAGGAGTTTCCTTAAATGGTAGTGTATTCCAAAATAGTCTTACCTAATCTTATATAGTTTTCCACTGCTTTTTTTCTCCTCAATATCTTGGCATGCCTTTTTTTTTTTTTTTCCATTGTTTTTCCCTTTTCAATTTCCAAATGATTGCCAACAAAAAATGTCACTAATGTGGCACTTAAAACACAAATAAATGTGTGTTAAGTATCACAGTAACAGTGGTGAGGTGGAATGGAAAACAGTAATCAGTGTGCAGATGATGCAAATGGGAATCATACTCTTAGCTGTTTTGAGAAGTTTCATTGTTGACCACACTTGCAGGGTATTGACAACCTCTTTTTTTTTTTTTCTCTAAAAAGAATATTATACTGTAAGTGAGCTCTAGAAAACTTTCAATGAGTATGAAACTTTGTATCTTCCTCGTTTATAGTGTTCCTCTCAGAGTGTTGTATTGGTTATATTTCAAATGATATAGTCTACTTTCTATATTGCATTTAAAACATTTGTCTCAATGTCCATTTCAGAACTTTTTTTTTTTTTTTTAAGGATTGTTCAATATTATGCCTGTGTCCTTCATTCTAATGCCATTTTCAGTCTCTGCATTCACATTCTAAGGCAAATGTTGTGCCAGTGAAAGATTTGCTGTTCAAATACGTTTTTGGCCACCCTTTCTTGTTTTTAATCTTTGTACGCATACAGATAAGTACGTGAAGCAGAATTTCTGCGCTAGTGCTTTGGAATTATGCTCCCACTGAGGTCAGTGGGTGTCTCATTGCCTTTCATGTTAGTAACCTTGAAAATCTCATTGTTGCTTTTCAGCATACTATTCATAAGGTAACTATTCTAGTGTGTTGTAATTTCAGTCATTATGAATAACATTCTGAATGCTATAGTTTTGTAAAGAGCTGTGAATACTTCTGTGTTTCAGAAATAAAATCGTCAGGAGCTTTACTGAAACAAGAATCTGAATTTTAATGTCAGAAAGAAAACTTTTTTTTTGTAGTTTATCTGATGAGCATATATAAACCTATTTTCCTAAGCATCGTCCATTTGCAAAGTGTTTTCTTAGATGGACTTCCATAAGCAGGGTGGTGGAGTGTGAAGTTCACACAGTGAAGTCCAGCTTTCCAAAGAAAAGTTACTAGATCTCCATCCTTTCCTGTCAATAAATTATTTTCAACTAGATTGTAATCACCAAAGCCGATTTAAGTTATTTGGCCTGAATGTTTTTCTTTGGAAGAGTTGGGAGACTTTGCTAAAGAAGTAATCTGAAATATCTTCAGGAGGTAGTCCTTGCTAAAGAGGAGAGAAGGTAAACATTTTATGAGGAAAATGCAGAACCTTCAAGTGGCCAGCTGGTTTCAAGATGTCGATATGTGTCCATTAAAATGGAATATAAACATCTCAGAATTTAAAATAGTTGTTAGAATAGACAGACAGACAGAAGTTGTTTTTTCATTTGTAGGGTGGATGGTTATCTTTAACTGCTGAAACACAATTTACTTACATTTGAAAGGGAATACAAACCTTTTCAGGACTTGATCAGAATATGAACATTTGTTATTTTTTGAAGACAGTGAATTGGCAGCTGAAGTATCTACCCAGGCCTTTGCATTTTTTGTTAGTAAGTCTGCTCTACCAAAATGTTGCTTTTCTCAGCCTCTTTTGTCCTATTTCCAAGCCACTTCAGGAGAAAAGTGATGCTCTGTTCTACAGTCATTAAAGGCAATCATTCAAATTAACTGGGGCATGTTTGTACAGGTCTTCAGAGTAAACTCTATCAAAGCTACAGAGTAATCAGTTGTCTCAGTTTTAAACTCACTAAAGAAAATGCAAACGTTTTTTTTCCCAACCTCTAACTTAATGAAAATGTATTCACTTTTTTTTGTTTTTGAGATTTTTAAATTGAAGACCTGTAAGCTTTATTAAATTAAAAAAAAAAACAACAACAACACCCTTTTGTATACTATTACTTCTGTTACTTGTAATTTTGAATTACTTGCAATGCTTTTTGTAGTGTAATGAAGGCCAAGTTGTGGTTTAAGTATTCTTGTTTTGTGTTAGCATACTAAATTTACTAACTTGAGTAATAATAGTAGTTATGGATACCATTGCTCTCTCTTCATTATTACGTTGTATTAAACTATATCATAAATTAGTGCCCTTCTCAAAAAAGAAATATTTTCTCAAGAAAAATACTCGTACATTAAGACTGATAAATTTTCCAAGTATGTTTCTGTGCATAGTTGGACTTTGCCTTAACATTTTAGCAGAAGAATCAGAGTGACAGCCATCCAAAATCTGAAGGACACCTCACCTTTGCTATACACAAGATTGTGCTTGAGCTACTAAGGTTGTTGCTTAGAAGTTTGAATAAAGTTACTGAGACTGAGCCATCTTTTTTTTTCCCACTTTAGAATTTCCTTGCCACCACTTGCCTTTTAAATAAATGAATAAATAGATGGTGCATTTATGTGTGAAAGTGGAAAATTGTACAGTTTACATATAAATTAGTGAATTTTGTTTTTTTGAATAACTCTTGTGTGAAATCCATAACAGAGATAGTAGAATATGCAAATATTTTTGTAGACAGCAGGTACATATTTTAACGTTTACCTATCTGTGCTTTTGTAAGCTGCTGTCCTTTTCCTAATAAGTGTTGAAGGTATCACAAGGGTGATGTTGCTTAGGGTGGAAATACAGATATTACAATTTTGACTGTTTAAGAAAAAAGTTGGGTAATAGTTGTCTGCTTTGAAAAGTGAAGGATTTGTTGTGAAGGGGTAGCATGTGCTTCTAATGGTATCTGATAAGTAACTTGTGCTGAAGAGAAGTGAAGGTCAGTTGTTGTTTTTCAGTCCAAGCAGGGTATTTTTTTAGATGTTGCAAATGACTGCTATTTTAGTGTATATATAGATCTGTGTTTATACATAGTTATGTTTTGGTTGTTGTTGTTGTTTTTAAATCATTCTACATTGCTAGTGCTGATGAGGTTTTATTTGCGATTTTCTTTTCCTTTAGTTTACGATGGTATCAACATCCTACTGAAGAAGAACTACGGATTCTGGCGGGGAAACAAAGAGGGAAAAGCAAGAAAGATAGGTAAGTATTTGTTTTAAGCTTCTTTCTCCTACACTTTTTTTTTTCTTTTTTTTTTGGTATGATTTGTATGACAGCTTTGGTCAGTTTCTGTCTTCTGTGATTATAAAACTGCTTGTTGCATATGACTGCAATACATGTATCGTCACAGCTCTGTACTGAACTGTGTTCTTTTGTTTTACTAGAGAATTTCCAAATTGTGCAGCAGTGAATGATTCCCAGTTCTTAAAAGTTGTTTGTGAAATTGCTAATTAGGTTACAGAGGTTTTTTTAATCAATATACCCGTGTCATGGAGCCTGAGGAAAGCAAATCTTCTGTAGGGTTGAAGGTCCTCATATTTAGGCAAGATTTGAATGTACTTGATATGGGATTGTTGTTCTGGATCATTACCCGTTTACACAGCTGTGATAAAAGTAAATGTGCTCCTAGAATTTATTGAGTTACTTCCAGTGGAAGTATTAGTCCCCTTGCACGAAGCACTGGTGTAGAATTTTGTTGTGATTATTGTGAAAAGTTCTGGTCATTCATGTTCAAGAAGAATAAATTCAGACTTGCATAGGTGAACAGAAGGGCTACTAGCATCAGGCAGGAAACAGCATGTCTTACAAGAACCATCTGGAACAGCTTGACTTGTTTAACCTAGCAGAAAGAAAATGGGGAACGATGAGATAGATGTTCATCAGCTTCAGCTGGAAACAAGATTCTCACATACAATCATGAAGGTCTCCAACAGACTTTCCAGAAGTAGAACTGCCCAAGAGCCAAGAGTGATGATGAGGTGGTGGAGCTTGTTGTGGTAATTGAAAGATAAATAAATTTTAAAAATCAGAATTGGCTGGGCTTAAAATAAACAGCAAAATGCACTCTTTCTTGTTGATTTCCCTTAGTCCTTTTCCTTTAACTCTGATATGAAATACTGGTATACAATTCCTAACGCCTGTTTTAATCCATGTATAGTCTATTCTTTATGTTTTTTTTTTTTTTTTTTCTGGAGTTTTTAAGTTACTCAGGAAACTTATTTGTTGTGTTTTGGATAAAGACTTGTTCCCTTAACGTAAGTATCTTTCATTTTCTTTCATATGTCACATTCTTTCATAGTGTGACATATTTGTCACAATACTCTTAAATTCAGACATTAATTATCTAACAACGTTCTTGTTTTCCTTCAACTTGTTAAAAGATCTGTGAATAGCATTACATTTTATGCGTTCATCTAATCGGTAATATATGTAAAATAATTGGTATGACAGAACTAAATGTTTAAGTCCATAAATAGGAGCCTTATACAAAATAATTTTACTTTGCTAATGTCGTTTCTTAGTGTTGCCAATCTTCTGCTTTCCAAAGCGCTTTCACTTTCACATATGATCAATTGCATACTCACTACTGAGTAGCAACATGGCATGTTAATTTGTACTGATATCTAAGCTTTAACTTTTCAAACTTTGGAAAATGTACTGTGAAAAGTAGCAGGAAACTGTATCTGAAGACACATAAATACAAATCACTTTTCAACTATTAAAATGCTACATTTAATGCTTCAAATGTGATGCAGTGTTTTGTGTCTGTGCAAATTTTGTTGGTGTCACTCAATTATCAGATTGATATAATACATTAATACGTAACCAAGAAAATAGTTATAAAAGGCAGTTATTTGTAGTAAGGTGTTACTGGCAAGTCCTCATTTAGATGTAGACACATTTTTGAGAGTTGCTTTAGATTTTTGTCCTCATTTTTCAATTTGTCCATTAAAATTCTTGTGCTTTGAGTGATAGTAAGAACTAGTATCACATGAAAAAATAATGCTTACTGACTCTTTCTGGTTGTATTCTCAGCTTACATGTGAATTAAGAGGACTTTACTCTTTCATAGTTGAATAAACTTCCTTTTAATGCTCATGTACAAGTAACTCTTCTTTCTTTGGAAAATCCACCTTTCCTTCACTGATTTCAGAGGTGCTGTTTTGAAATCTGGCAAAGTACACTGTTCTATTGTAGTCCTCTAGGGGGTTATGAGCTTGTAGTATGGCTTATTTTCACAGAATCACAGAATTGTAGGGGCTGGAAGGGACCTCCGCATATCGAGTCCAACCCTCCTTCAAAGCAGACACCCTACAGGACACTGCACAGGTTGGCACCAACGTGGGCTTAAATGTCTTCCGAGAAGGAGAGTCCACAACCTCTGTGGGCAGCCTGTTCCAGTGCTCTGTCACTCTCACTGTGAAGGTCCTTCGCATATTGGTGCAGAACTTTCTATGCTCCAGTTTACGGTCATTTCCTTTTGTCCCCACAGACCTCTGAAAAGAGGTTGGCTGTATCTCTTTGACTCCCATGCTTATGATATTTATAAACATTAATCAGATCCCCTCTGAGTCTTCTTTTCTCAAGGCTTAACAGACCAAGTTCACTCAGCCTTTCCTCATAAGGGAGATGCTCCAGGACCTTTATCATCTTTATGGCCCTCCGCTGCACTCTCTGTAGGAAATCCTTGTCATTTTTCTACAGGGGAGCCCAGAACAACATACAGCCTCCAGGTGAGGCTGACCAGAGCAGAGTACAGGGGGGAGGATCACCTCCCCTGACCTGGTGGCCATACTCCTTTTAATGCACCCCAGGAAAAGATTTTGAAGTTAATGGTGTTGATATAGTTTCCAAGCTCCAGGAGGAAAAAAAAAAAAGTGCTTTTGTTGCTCTAAGTAGCCCTTCTGGTCTTTATCTCTTTGGAAACATGCAACACATTGTTCAAAACTGTTATTTGTAACCAGAAATTTGAGAAGCATAAAAAAGCTTCAAATTATATTTTACTTTTTTGTTTATACTGTATTTGGAAGATAACTCAGTGGAACTAGAAAGGGGGAATGATGATAGCTAAAAGTAAGGCTTCCATGCAAAGACACAGGTATGTATGGAGTGGGCACAGTGTGTGGGTACAAAGTAGCAAAGTATGTTGTACAAGAAGATGCTGAATGAAGTTAAGTAGGGTAGTTATCAGGGTTTTTTTAATGTGGGACAAACATTGTGAAATTAGCTGCGCGGGTCAACAAATTTCAGAGTGTTTCAGAAAGGGATTGAATAAATTAATGTCGAAAAGAAAAAAAGATATTTCAGAAGATGTAATACCTGGCTTAGATTATCCCCAGATTGCTTAATGCTAGAAGCCAAGAAGGATTTAGCAATGTGACAATCAGCCTGTCTTAGTCTTTCCCTTCATATAAGAAACTTTCCACCTATGCACACATGATAGGAGCAAGTTAATCTCTCTGCAGCTCTTCTTAAAGCCTCTGTGTATCTGTTGTGCCCTGCAGGAATGGCTAAAATCAGGAACCTGCCCTGTCTCAACATCAGAGTATGCATAGTTTTGTCTATTTCCTCCCAAAGAGCATGATGTATTTATTTCTTTTCAAGGCCTACTATATCTCTAGGATTGCTATTAATACAGTGATAATTGTTTTTACTTTTTAAAAATTTTTTTTTATTTTTATTTTTAACTTATTTTTATTTTTTTTACTTTTTACTATACAAGCAGGATATGAATTGAAATAGGTCAAAGCCATTTTTGTAGCCATCCTTTTAAATTAGAAAACTGCCTTACAGTTTTTTTATTGATGGCTGATAGGATACATCTCTCAAGGATCTAGGTTAATCTAGCTTAGGCAACAAACTTAAAAGCGTAATGCTATTTTGGGAAATCTGTTTTTTTTTGGGGGGGGAGGAGGGGGAATGGGTTTGGAACCTTGTCTAGACTTCATTTGGAAAGCATCACTTCAGCTTCAATTTTCTTCAGGGTATTTGTTTGGCAGGACAGATGTATTCTTCTCTATAGTGGTACTCATACCTGTTGATGCTGGGGTTACTTATTATATCATTACAGATTCCTGTCTGTCTAACAGTGGGATGGTGCAAACAGTACCCACCAGCTCCTGTCTTAATGCATGACTTTGATACAGCATGGAAGCTACTTAGACCAATGTGCATAACCAGCACAGTGTATTAGAACATTACAAGATAAACCCAGTAGTTATTGGCATGCCTTGTTGTTTAACTCTTTATGAATTATTGCTTTTAGCAAACTAGAGAGAAGTGTTTGCAGTTAAGGGAATAGCAGTCTGAATTCTTAAATTTGAAATGGTTTTATACATACAAAGAAAATGTTTATTTTATTAATCTACGTATGTATTTTCTGTTACAGAAAATATAATGGTCACATTGAAAACAAGCCTTTAACCATTCCAAAAGATATTGATCTTCATCTGGAAACGAAGTCTGTGACTGAAAGGGACACTATTGGTAAGAATAAGGGTGCTAACAATGATGTAGTATATCAAATACATCGTGGTATTTTCTATCAAGTATTTATTTGCAGTAAATGCTGGAACATATTTTTGGAGTACAACCGATACAAAGTGTTAAATGAGATTGCAAAAATTGTTGCATTCAGGCATCCAAAGCAGTATCAGACAACACAGAAAGGATCCCATCACGGTCTATTTGAAACAGTCTTTGTATGAGAAAATGGTAACTGACTGATCTTGAAGCATATGCTTTCTGCTGGCCTAAAATATGAAATGTACTATTGCATTGAAACCTAGACCTACACAAACAAAACTGACTTAAAATGCTTAGGTGCCAAAAATGGCAGTGCAGAAACAAGCAATGTTAAATGTTTGGAAAGTTGCTTATTTTTTAAAATAATAGTTTTTGATTCCTTAATGATAACCAACTTTCTTTACATATGTAACCTTAAGACTTTCCTATGCACGTAAGCTATATATTTTTCCTTATTTACATTCTCATATGCAGGTGTTGTATACAGCACTTAAGTGTCTTCCTGAGTGTTTATAGATATGAATGCAGTTGAACACTTAACTGGTTTTAAAGAAATAAGCATACAAGCATGTTAAATCTAATAAAAGTAATTATTTCAAAATAAGTATAGGACTTGGAAATACCTGAATTTAACCAATATGTTGTGTTTGTCATCAGCTATCTCTTAGTCAGCAGACAAACGCTGCGTAGCGTTTGTGTTTTGTATTTTTTTTTTTTTTTTTTTTTTTTAACTCTCATGATCTAGGTAATGTGTTTGAGAGGGACAGGCTGGGCTTTATTATCATGAGTTGTTCTTCACATTTCTCAGGAGCTCCCTCTTTGTAAATAACCCAGCCTGCCAGTATGATCCCCAGAATTTTTAGGTGGAATCAATGGTTTATTACCGTGCAGAAGACGTTAATAACATTGAACAAACTCTGAATGGCTTAGATTTTTTTTTTTAGGAGAATATATAAATATATATTATTTATATAAAGTGATAGCCAGTAACCTTTTAATCTTGAACCCTTAGAACTGTAACTAAAGGAAAGAGCCATTTTCTATCATGATATTGATATCTAAACTGGTTATAATCTTTGAGTTAATTAGATCAACGTGTAAAAGCTGAGATGCTAAATAAAATCTTGTAACCTTATCAAATTGCTTAGTACCAACCCAGAATATTCACTGAGGTGAAGAGTGAAATACAAATTAAAAGGAGAGGCTATCAAATAGAAAAAAGGCGTGCCTTTTTTGTTGTCGATGATCTTAACTTCCATAATCTTGTTACGTCTAGATCAGTTGAAAACAATTTTTGATTGTTACTGTGTTCTGCATATGATATGTATATATCATAGCTGTAATGTTTGCAAACTTGTATTTTTCAGCATTACATTACTTTCCTGAATATCAGTGGTTGGTGGATTTCACTGTTGCAGCTACAGTTGTGTATGTGGTGACTGAAGCGTATTACAGCATTGTGAAGCCCTCACAAGAAATGAATATCAGTGTAGTGTGGTGTCTACTTGTCTTGGCTTTTGCAGTGTATCCTTTTCTGTTTTCTTATATCATTCTACCAATTCCATCATGCTGCAGTTCATAGAAAGCTCTCTATTGTTGTTTTAGAGAATACATAAATTTTACCATTTGGAAAAAGAATTGTAGCTAGCATCATTTTCAGGTAATGTATATGCTGTAGCATGTTTCTTTATACTGATATAAATAGCATATAAACATTTATACCAAACCATTTATAGAAAAAAATACAGCTCTCTGAATATAGAATTAATGTAATGTGTAGCTGTTCTGAGCTAATGTTTGACTGTCAGGGTGGGCAAATGTTGCTGTCCATGCAGATTGTAATTTTTGAAGAAGCATGCAGTTTACTTCCTGGCTTTTCTGTTATGTTTAACCTCATACTTTCTGAACTAAGTAATACAATAATGTAAATCATCATTTGTTGCAAAGTTGCATGCATGAATTCATAACTTCAGAATTCAAAAGATTATTATTTCTCTTAGATTCAGTGCAAAATAAAATGTATAGACAGTTATAGGAGCTAAAATGGTACTGTGTTTTCAGTGGTCTGTGAAAAGCAACATTTTCTTCTGGAAATAAAAAAAACAGTATTTTAGGAAACAAGCAATACTGAACGATAAGAAGAAGTAGCTGTCCTGTTTGTATTTGGTAGAAAAGACAGTGCATGGTTTCGCTATAATTAATAATTAATTTCCACATACCAGTCATAGAATTTGGAGAGGAAAGTTGGGTTTTAAAGATAGGAGAGGTAATGAAGCAAAATAATCAGATAAGGTTCTCAAGGAGCATAGGTTATGGAGAGAGGAGCTGGAAAATAAAGCTGTGCAGCTCCTTTGGTACCACACAACTGACAAACAGATCAAATGCTTAGTTAGATATAACACACATATATTCAAAATTTGTTCCTCTGTGCCTTTACAGTAAGGACGAATTCCTTTTCTGACTAGCCTGAAGTGCAAGTGAAATGCATAATTTTCCTGGTCATGAGTACTAACTTAAGTGACATAGCTGATGAAGTTAAGGAAAGAAATAGCTGGCAGAAAATCAGCTCTTGTGCACCTTTTAGTGATGTTACAGCTATATAACTAGGCACCCTTTTTTGTATATTATTATTTGGTTAGGCAAAGTCAGGAATCTTGGCAGAGAGAATAAGACATTATTAAGAAATAATTGATGAAAACAAACTCTTTTGACTCCCATAATGAGAAGGAGAATGAGATTAATGAATTTATGGGGAAAAAAGCTTCATACATTGTTCAGCTTATTGGTGATAGTGCCCTTTTTGCTTCCTTTTTTAGACCTTGGGCATAACCAGCTTAAATAATTTTACTGTGGTTGTGAATTATACATTGGCATAGATTTCATAGGAAAGACAACTGCAGTGTTCCATTCTTAGAGTGGTGTTTTAAGGCAGTCCTAATTACTGCTTTCATTTAGTCAATTCAGAGCAAAACCAATTGTGGAATTTTAAAAATGTTAAGTTACACGGCAGCGCAAGTTTTCTGTCTTGGTAGTATGAACATACAAGTAATTATCAAGGTGTTCTTCTGATTGCTTCTTTCTCACCACCTGTTTTTATATAAATTGAGCCTAAACCACCATTTTTCACTTTGTCTTATTCAGTTCAAGCATTTGAGGTTTCACTGCATATTGGGACCTGAAGGAGGTTGTAACAGAGTGAATGTTCCTTGCATGTCAGAAGTACATCAGTTGTATTTTCTTACCAACCTTTCGACATGGCAGAAAGAGAAGAATGATAGAGGGGAAACTTGTGTATGTTAGAATTGATAAGAGAAAGAGCAATTAATTTGTGGTTTCTCAAAACACTGGCATGAAGCACATTTCACACCCTAAACATCTTGAAATATGTTATTAAATCCCATAATTATATGTCAGATTTCAAGTATAAGTTCTGCTATGGAGATGGACAGTTGATTCTTATCCATTGTTGGAAGCTATATAATCAGTGAATATTAAGATGTTATAATTACAAAAAACAAGAGAGTTAGGCAAAGCAGATCATGATAACAAAAAGAGGATAGAAAGCTTACCCCTGTCCTGGGCTCACTTACAAAACTCCAGCAGAGCAGATCTCCAGAAGAGATCCTTCCCCTCTGGTAGCCAGCTCTTCAATAGGTCTAGGAGAGGTGCAGCCAGGCTCCACCCCTTCCAGCAGCACAGGAGAATTGCCTTCACCTGTGCTCCTGTGGCTGACTTATTGCTCACCTCAGGTGATCAATCAGAGTTCAGGCCGTGACTCAGCAGTTCCCATACAGAAGCAAATAATTTTTCTGTGTGAAAGAACCTTTTGTACTAGATGAAAATTAAGTTTGGTGCACATATTGACATGATGTGTAAAAGTACTTTGACTTTTTAAATTGTAAGATCAGATAGGATATTATTAAAAGCAAGCAATCGCCAACCAGAAGCTAAATTTTATTTAGTAGCTTACTAGTTAACTTCATGTTTTAATATTTTTGCATTTGCGTGAGTATGTATTAGCTAAAGAACCAATATTCTTCTGAGTTTTTTGTAATAATATACTTTGGAGATAATTGTTAAGGATTTCTAATAGTTTGTAGGAGTTAGAAAAAGTGAAAGAGAAGTTAAGATTTAAGATGCATAAGACTTCTTAAAACAAGCAAATCTGGAAAAGCCAGGAGAAGAATGGCATCGTATGTAGGACCAAACCTTCAGAAACAAATCCCAGGAAACAAGAAACTTGTATGCAAGAGTGTCCTTTTGTTTTGAATGTGCTGTCAAACAGCGAGGCCTAAATTCTAAGGGTTTTAATTTGTTCAGAAAAAAATTCTGTCTTTTGGATAGTTTTAGAGGTAGGGAATCCTACGCAATGGAATGTGTAATTTGTAACCTGGTAATAGGTCATTCATTAGTTGTATGAGGGAAATGTTCTAGTTAGGACTATTCGTGTTCCACTTCGTACAACTTGTATTGCTGGAATTTTGTTTTTTTGTTTGCTTGTTTGTTATTTTTCACATAATAGTAAACAGACTTTACTTTTAAGGGAGGCTTCTCTGCAGAGCAGATGATTTTGTAGAAATCCTGGTGAAATCACTGCTCTCTAATATTGAACAGAGCTTGACTTTATTTGACTGTATGGTTCCTGCGCTGATGGAATGAAGTGTTGTGACCATTGCCCAGTCTGAGAGCTTAGGTGGTGATACAGAAGTCTGCAGTACTGAGCAGCACATTCTAGACTTGTTATATTAGAGCTGACACTTACATAAACATATTAATGTGACTTATTCCTAGCTTACAGCTGGGTTGAAGGGCTTTTATGCAATGAGTGATAATACTGTGCTATTGGGGAAACAATCTTTGTGATTTCAGGAGAAAACTCCTGTGTTCTTGTGTTATGATATCAGGCCTCAGTGCTGCTGAAACTCTTCTAAAATCTACCAAACTGTTTAGTCATTCAGTATGTCAGGGCCAGAAATTATTCATCATGACTTAAGTATTGGAAAAATGTGGTTGACTGATTTCAATTGAGAACATGGGTGCAAAAGGATGTCAGTAATTATGTGGGCTGCTTCTGTTATGTTGGTCCACAGTGTCAAAGGCAGATGTTGGTTGTATGACGGTTGAGGTTGAACATTGGTACCAGCATCCCTTTACATGTTACCGTGTGACAAAGGGCAGCAGAGGGGCAGTCTGACAAATGATGTGTGACGTGAAATTGCCTATGAAGCAATGATGTGTCAGTGAATTACTTCCTGTGGAACAAATGGCGACCACTGAGATTAACTGATGTCTGTTTATGGAGACCAAAAAGTGGATGTGGGGGGTGGATGGTATGTTTTAGCAGTGGTGACAGCCACAGTCATCACTTTCACTGGTGCAGATTGTTCTGAGCATAGCATGCAGGGTGTTTCATTGCAGGTGAAGATACATAACTAATGGTAGTGACTTTGTTGATAAATAGTGTTTTGTAGTTGAGAATATGCTCTATCAAATACTGCAGTTGTGCTCTAATCATTAGAATTGGAAGAGACTTTTAAAGGTCATCTAGTCCAACTCCCCTGCAATTAATGGGGACATCTACAACTAGAACAAGTTGCTCAGATTGCAGACCTTAAATGTCTTCAGGGATAGGGCATCCACCACCTCTCTGGTAATTCCAGCCAGATATTCTTATATATTATTATTAAAATAAGATAACCCATGGTAGGGAGTATTGCTACAATTGACAGTAAGTAAGCCTAAATTAAAACGATATTGCAGAGAAGTGTGTTCCTAGCTACATAATTTTTTTTAATCACTGCTTTACACTGTCCTTTAATCTGGAATTGGCTCAGCGTAGAACATCCTTAGTGAAGATGATCAAAATACAGCTTTGTAATTTTTAAATATTGTTATTTTTCCAATTTAATTTTCCTTGACCTTTTTCTTGTGTAGTAAGGTACTATTTTCATTGACCACTCATTATTTCAAAGTAGAGGAAGGAGGTGAAAGATCAGTCTGTGTCACATTTGGCTTTTTCTTCTTTGTGAAAGCAATGGCAATTTTGATTGTGACAGAAAACTATCTAGAGTTTGGACTGGAATCAGGTAACTCCCTTCTTTAGTATTTGCAACAGTCTTACTTATTGCATGACTAGAAAGATTTATTTCAGGTCTTTTAGAAATTTTTGAGAATATATCTGTTAATTTTAACTCTGTTATGTGATACACTGGAGGATATTCTGTCTATTTTTCCTGCTTTGTTTTAAGATGTGTAAAATGGCTTGTTTTTTTTTTTTTTTGTTCACTTTTGCCTTCCAGTTTTATTTTTAATCTGTTTTGCCTTGCATTGCACAGTGAGCTGCCTTCACTGAAAAAAAAAAAAGAAAAAATAATAGGTACTTGGTCTGTAAGCATCAGTGTTAATTCCATTGATGTTCATGAAATGTTCAAGTATCAAATAGGTATTTTCAAAGACAGTTAATATCCGAGTTTTATTGTACTGTGGCGTAATCAGTGCATGAAAGAATTATCCTAACATATGAACACTTTTCAAAAGATGTATTATTATGTGGGGGGGAAAGAAGGGGTGGGAAGTATTGTTTTTACTGTGATAAAATACATATAATCTATGTGTCTCCGCAGGATTCTCAAATTTCTCAGAAAGTGCTATGCAGTTCCTTGAAAAGCAGGGTTTGGAATCCCAGTAAGTCCTGGAAATGTAGTGTTTTACATTGTGTTTGCATTTATAACTGAACCACTTGGATTTTCTTAGCAAGCATTTGTATAGCATATTGTGCTGTTGTACGTGCTTATAATTGCTAAAAAAAATGTGAAGAGGTGTATTAGTGAGAATAATCCATCAATATTTCAAAGTATCTTTGTTTTCTCTTTAATTTAGATATAGATTCCAACCTGGTAGTTTGGCTATAGCATTTAAAAAAATAAATTCAGAAGTACAATTTTCATGACAGTTCTTAAGCAATCTTTGGAGTGCTGAAGGAGCTATTTAACACACACAAAAAAATCTTTTTGCTGTTTCTATGGTGTGTAAGCAGATGAACTTGCAAAAAAGCTTCAGACACTTCAGCTGGAGCTTGTGATGAAGTCGGCTTTAGGAGGAAATTTTGACTTTTATTCACATCTTCAAGTTCTGTAGTATTTTCCTCCTTCACAAATGCATCTGCTTGCTACAGGATATCTCAAGTTTTGTACGGGCTATGAAAGGAGTGTGCCATTTTTGTTATTTTACTTGTGTACACAACCACTGTCATGGATAGGCTTTGTGTATTGTAAAATGGACTTTCAGTACAACTCTGTTCTTACACATTTGCTGACGTGTTATGGGGTATATCCTTACTGTGAGGGATAAACTTTTGATTTCTAAGTTGGGAGTTCTCAAGTATTGTGCCAGAACTATGGAATTTCTTTATTTCTGTGGAACAGATCTTTCTAATATGCCTATGTAGAAAATATATCATTTTTAGGTAGGAATATCAGAGAAACATTTAACTGAATCCCATGTATTTCTTAACCTTTCTTTACTCCGTTTTACCTAAGCTATTACGACTTTACTAACTTCTTTGTTAACTTTTCTGTTAACGTTCCTTTATTTTTAAACTTTTGCAGTGCTTTGGCTGTTCATAGGAATGACTGAGTTGACAATGGTGTCTTTTGGTAGTTTGAGGTTGTGGACTAACAAGTCTGAAGCTTATGTGGATAACTAGAATTGTTTTTGTTTTTCTTTAATCTGTTACGTCCTTTGATTTTTTTGTATGTATGTATGTTTGTAATTCAGTTTATTAATTCCATAATTCATTTATCCTTAGTACTTTTTTCAGTAATTGTGATGTAATGCATAGTTAATTAAAAAAAAAAAAATACTGGCTACTTGGAAGAGACATAAGTAATTGAGTACATGTATGTGTTTGATAAATCTGTGGGGAAAAAAGTAATAAGTTTGACAAAGCTCCTTAATGGGTAAAAGGAGAATGCAGCTAACATGTAATTTAAAAAACATTGATTTTGACTATGAAAATTTAAAATTGTGATATATCTGTTCTCTTAAAAAAAATAACCACTGACTTCATTCTGGTAGCTTTTTTATTTTACAATTAGTTGTTAATTTTAATATAAAGTTACTCTTTTTTTGTTTTATTGTACTAACAAATTTAACATCTTTTACGAGGTTTTTTTGCACTAGGAAGTATTTTTAATAGGAAGGTTTTCTGTTCATTTTATTAAATAAACAGGTGACTTATTTTTTGTTTTGGTGCCTGCTTGAGTTATAATGATGCTGGTATTCCCGAGTAAAACTGTACAATACTTTTTGCTTTTTGATTAAATATTAGATACTGTTGAACGTAATCACTGATACCCTGCCCATTCACTTCCTCCTCAAGAAAATGCTTATTTCCTCTCTTTTCTTTTAGGGGTCCTGTGTCTAAACTAACCTTCAAATTGTTCCTGGCTGTTTTGTGTTCACTTATTGGTGCTTTTTTGACATTCCCTGGCTTGCGACTGGCTCAAATGCATCTGGATGCTCTGAATTTAGCAACAGAAAAAATAACACAGTAAGAAAAAATATATGCACATAGGTATATGCTACTCAATCTTAAGTCTTTGATGTCTGGAAATAAAATGAACTATTCCAACACGAAGGTAGTGACTAAGACTTCTGCTGCTGCCTGCATTTTGTATCTCAAGCAGACTTGCCTCCTGCCTCTTTTCTGGTCAACCTGTGTTCTGACGGTCTTTCATTCTTTGCCTTGTGTTTAGAGTCCCAGTTACAGGAATATTTCTTTCCTTTCCTCCTATTAGAGCACCACAAGGAATGTTTTTACATAATGCTTTCTTTCCTCAGTCATGTTTCTTGGGAAGTTAAGTTAAGTGGAAGAAGACATACAGCCACAGACTTTTTATTTTCCTCAGTAGCCCAATAGATGAGCATCATGCTGTTGTTGATAAACATAGGGGAAGATCCAGAGGCAAACACAGGCAACAACAGCAACAACAACAAAAACCCACAAAAAATACAAATAGATAGAAAAAAAAAAAAGGAAGGAAGAAATAGCCTTAGAAGGGCAGCTAACTGGAAAAATGTTTAAAGTGAATCTAAAACTCAATGAAAACTTCTGTTAATAGATATAGAAATTAGCATATAATACTTCATTTTACAATATTTTGTGCTTCTTACATTATGACTCAGAATATTTTAAAAAGTCAGATGCTAATATGACTTTAAAGGAACATTTTATTTTGCAGCTGCTCTTGAGCAGTAAATGTTTTCTTAGATTTAACTTTTTTTTTCAGCTTTCTCTTGTTGACTGAGGAGCACCAGATGCCTTTTGTAGGTCTTGATCACTGATATTTAATACACAGATGTTACAGCATAGGCCACTGTGATGATTTAGTCTGTCCACTTTGCTGAGAGAAACATTATGTCACCAGCAAGTCAAGGGAGGTGTCCCTCTAATCTGCTCTTGTGAGACCCCACCTAGAGTACTTTGTCCAGTTCTGGGGCCCCCAATACAAGGAGGACACGGAGCTGTTGGAGTGGGTCCAGAGGAGGACCATGAAGATGATCAGAGGGCTGGAGTATCTCCTCTCCACAAGGACAGGCTGAGGGACTTGGGGCTCTTCAGCCTGAAGAGGAGAAGGCTCCAAGGAGACCTTATAGTGGCCTTCCAGTACCTGAAGGGGGTTTATAAGAAAGCTGGGGAGGGACTTTTTATTAGGGCATGTACTGACTGTAAGAGGGGAAATGGTTTTAAACTGGAAGAGGCTAGATTTAGACTAGATATCAGGAAGGAATTCTTTACTGTGAGGATCATGAGACACTAGAACAGGTTGTCTAGCAGGGCTGTGGATGTCCTTCCCTAGAAGCATGCAAGGCCAGGCTGGAAGGGGCTGTGAGCAACCTGATCTAGAGGGAGATGTCTCTGCCTGTAGCAAGGGGGTTGGAATTACACATGATCTTCAAGGTCTCTTCCAACTCAAACCATTCTATGATTATGTTTTTGAATATAATAAATATTTCAGCATGAACTGAAATCTGTTTAAGTACTCAACTTAAAAAATTAGCTGTGTTTAAGTTGAGTCCTTCACTCTTCGTAAATATTTAACTAAGTACTTTGCATTAGATTTGAGCTCTTTGTAGATGAATGCATGCAGTTAGCGCTGCAGGGTCTTGGCTCCTGCTTTATCTGCTGTTAAATTTCTGTCTGTACGTAGGCTGTGACCAACTCTCAGTCTGTTCTTATCAGGCAAATAAAGTGCTCATTTTTTCATTTTTATGTACTTAAATATTTTAAAATTTCTTGTGCCTTTTCTACTACTACGTTGTAATTTTCCAGCATATTCCCTGATCTGTGAATGTGAGATTCTCTGCAGGAATATAAAATCTCTGAAACAGAACTTGATTGATAAGATCTAAAAGGTTGATTGATGATTACTGGTATGAGGTTTTGAAAAATAAATCTTGTCTGTCTTGTTGTTTACAGAATATTAAATCTGATTGTTGAAGGTAACATTATGTAGCACCAACCAATTTTTTAATGTCTACTAATATTTTGCTTATTCAAGCCAAAAAAATGTAAAACAAAGAAAAATCTTATACTGTTGGTCAATCAGCACTGTAAATAGGTAGTGGAGTTAAAAACAAAGAGTTATCATTGGAAGTTTCCAGTGGGCCCTAAAGAGATCAGTGTTTGCTCTTTGTGATGTGTTTTAGTCAATGAGCAGATCATTGCTTAGTGTTTGCAGTTGTTTGGCAGTGACTAAAGGGAATAGGAAATGAGTATGAGTGCAGCTGATGTAACGCTCTTTAAATTGGAAGTGGGAAAACAATGCCTTTCTTTGCAGTCAAACGTGGGATTATACTTTGTAGAAGAAACCAGAGAGGAGAAGCCATATTTATAAAATGGGAGACGTATAGAAAACATTGACATCCCACATAAGTAGCTACCACTTGGATAGTGTGGTTGAAATAATTAACATTATTCTTCCACAGATGTATATACAGGGAATAAATTTTAGAGAAAAGTAGGAGAAAAATAATGTCACTTTTAATTTTGTTAGTTTGATTTTTTGTGAGCAGTATCATTCTTTGTGTGTTTTTAGAGTTGTCTTAATTTGTACTATTTTCATACAGTCATTTTCCAGAACCTGTTACAAGAATCCATCAACCTGTTTCCTTGTACTCAAATAAACAGAAAGGGAGACTTGCCACCATTTGGTACATTGCAGTCCATTGACTTAGTAGGATGTCTTTACCTAGAAGCTCAAGTAAAATGTTCTCACAAGTTACTGAGATAATCTTGACTGCTCTTTGGTGTTGTTGTGCTCCCTAGTAGTACTTGAAAACTTACACTGCTTATTTCTTCATATGAAACCAATGGTTTAAGTGATGCTGTAACTGCTTCTGAAACACTCCAACTTTTCAGTGAGTATAGTGAGTTTAGCAAGCTTGATTGCTTGAAATCAGTACAGTATTTCAGAATAACTTTTGGTTACCTCGTTTTTTTTTTTAATAGTTTAGAGGAAATGTCTTTGGCGATGGCCGTATACATGAGCCAATTCTGTTAGAGAAGAAACATTGCACTAGTAAAAAATACCAGATCACAGGATGAAGTTTCAACTGTTCTTATTTTATTTGAGAATTGTAAATCTGGGGTATGGACTTCAGATTGGTCCAAAGGAGGAATAAAAGAAATATGTTAATTTCAGAGAAAACTCCAGAATAATATTTTCTTTTTTTAAAATCTACTGTTTTATATGTTGAGTTCCTTTTAAATTAACAATGTAGACAGTGTAGTTTTGTACTTTAAACAAGTACTTTAAACTTTGCTTTTTAAACATTGTATTTTTTTTGTTAGTATCTTTAATTGAATGCAGATTTCCCCTGGTTTGTATAGATAATGGAAATTAATCTAAGTACCTTTTTCATAAAACAAAAAATCTTAAATTAATGACACGTTATCCATCTAAGCTGCTAACTGCCTAGATTAAAACTGTAAAAGCTACTGCACTTTGGTGTTATGCTATAGTATGAAATTTTTAAACAACTGTCTTTTCTATAGTGTGATATGGTGCATGTAGTTAGTTGCTTTGATTAGATTGTTAAAGTGTTTAGAAAAAGGATTATTTCAAAGAGCGCTTTTAAAAACCACAGTTTCACAGTATACAATATTTTGTTAAAATGTAAGTCATTATCTTAAAAATAGAGAAGTAATCTCATTATTTACCTTTGTCTCAACTATATTAAAACTTGGACTTATCTTTTTAAGTTTGTTGCCAATTTCAACAGTACGGTAATTGTTTGCATTTAACAACTTCCTTCCCCCTCCCTTTTTTTTTTTTTTCAGAACACTGCTGCATATAAACTTCTTGGCACCTTTATTTATGGTTCTTCTATGGGTAAAACCAATCACTAAGGACTACATTATGAACCCACCTTTGGGCAAAGAGAGCATACCTTTGTAAGATTCCCTTTAAAACCTTTCTGGGGTTATTCAGTGTAAAGCTATCAGTCTGAGCAGTGCCTTCTGAAAGTTTAGTGGTGTGAAAGACTAGAAATTGTGTATCGAGAGTCATCGAAAGTATGCCCTTTAGAGCTCATCTGTCTCAGAGGGAGAATGAATCGCAGTGTTGAGTTGATGGTTCTAGAAAAGCCACTATGTGCTGGCATTTCTTTGGCAGACTAACGGGTTGTTTTTCCTGTTGAAAACCTTACAGCTTACTTATTGGTTTAAGAAATGAGTGGTTGTGTTGAAGACAAATGAGATGCATAGATATGAGGACTGGTCGAAGGCTCTTAATATGATGAGAAGTGTTTCAAAATCATAGGTGTAGTGCCTAGCTTCGCTATTAATTTTGCTTCATTAATAGATAAAATACTTAAAAGCATAAAAATGGAAGATTTTCATGAGTGATGCTATATTATAAAATACTGTTTTCTACTGAATAGATGGTTGTTACTATTGCTTTTAGTCTAGGAAAATCAGAATAATAGTAATTGGGTAGGCTTATAACTGATATGTTTGGCTGTCAGTTTTATTGCTTAATACGTAGGTCACTCTGAAAGTAATGCCTCCTATTTATTTCCATGGGAACTACAACAGATAGAAAGATCACAGTAACACTGTTTAATAGGGCAAATACTCAGCTACAAAACAATGTTTTTCAGCATAATTACCAGTTATACATTTTCATCAGTTATACATTTTCATAACTGATGAATAAGGGCTGGAATGCTGTGCTCAGTAAAAATCTGCATGACTGTCTGGAACATGGCTAATCTTTCACACCTTTGTCACCACTGCTGGGGCATTCTGCTATCTCACTGTGCTACCTCCACTGTTTTGTCTCCATAAACGTGCAGCAAGTGTCAATTAATGTCAGTGGGTCAGTTTTATTCTGCATGGAGAAATTGACACACCTTTGCTTCATATGCATTTCTGTATCAGATGCTTTTTCTTGTCAGACTGCCTTCTGTCTCATGGCAACAAAATATAGTGGTGTATTGGTGGGAAGGTTCAACCTCTACTTCCACGACACCAACATCTGCCTCTGACATTGTGCACCAACATAGTAAAATAGGAGGCAGTAATTTCAGAGCAGACCTTGTAGATCTAAAAGATGCTTGAAAGACAACTTTATAACCATCAGTCTATTACATAAAATTTGGAAATACAGATTTTTTTGCTTCCATTTTGCTTCTTCTTAGTTTATCTTAAAATGATCATGCTGTAGGTTGCAATGTTCTGTACATTACTCAAATTTAGTCATTCAAGAGCTGTTATTGTTTGCATAAGTAAGTGAAATTTAATGCTGTATTGGGGCTGCTGAGAAGTAATAGTACAAAGAGAAATGGATGGAAACAAATACTTATTTGCACATTAACTTTGTAACTGTGAATTGTTCATTAAGTATTTCTGACCACATGCCTGAAGATTTCTTTACAGGACATGCATTGCTTTTTATTTTTTAATCTACAGAATGTCAGAAGACACATTTGACACCATGAGATTGTGGATTATAATCCTGCTGTGTGCTTTACGATTGGCTATGATGCGCAGTCACTTGCAGGCCTATCTGAATTTAGCTCAGAAAAGTGTGGATCAAATGAAAAAGGAAGCTGGCAGAATAAGCACAGTGGATTTACAAAAAATGGTAAGTACAGTGGGACTAAGGTTGCATTTGGAATGCTTGCTCTTTTTAATGTGCTTTTTTTCCAGTTTTTGTGTCTTCTGGGGCACCAGGACTGAAATCTGGGTGAAGCTTTCTTCTACAAAAATAGCGCTAAGAAGTTCTCTAAACCAAAATATGCAGACATGTCAACCATATTATGCAAATACTTTATCTTAAACTGTTCATGTGTTATTGGAAGACATCCCGCTGTGAAGTGTTTTTTAAAAATGCCATGGCAGACAGTATGCTTCTCTTGTTTCTGTTGCATGGATATAAGCTATGGAGTGCATAGGCTCTGTGGCAATTAACTGTTGTAGTGTGGGAGAAATAGGGAGAATTTGAGTTTAGAAAGAATTGTTATTTCTGAATTGAGACAAAAGTTAAGATAGATTAGTTATATTTTGGGATAAGATGTATTTAGTTCTGTAAGACCACTCTTGTGATGCACCAGCCTCACAACAAAACTACCTATCTTGTTACTGTCAAAAATGTTAGGAAAGACTGGATTATTTCTTTGTAATGAAAAAGGAACAAACTTACAAGGTAGAAGTTTGTAAGCTTGCTGTAGAACAGTGTTGCATGTTACCTGCAAATTAAACTTAGATTTCTAGTGTTGCGTGATAGTGCTGTCTGATGATGTTGCTGATCTGGGGTGTATTCCACGAGGAATATTGAAATATGCCATGGGATGAGGACTCCTGTCTTAGAATTGTCACTGTCACTAATAATTCTGTCTTTGTTGCCGCTGGATATCTTACTGTTAGTAGAGGACTGTGTTGTAGTTATTTCACATGTTTAATGAATAGTGTTTGGCTTTGTAGTAAATGTTAGGAAATGCAGGTAGTGACGACTGGTTATGATGGATCTGTATGACAGAAGATGGTTGTGAATGCATCCTAGTTTTGTAGGCTTTCATCTTACCTGTGAAACAAAAATGTCTTCTGTAAGTCTGTTTATCCACTACATACATGTCTTCTCTTTAAGAAACCCATGGCCACTAAATACAGTTTGTTTTATTACCATATTAGCCTTTTCTTCTGAAGTCTTGCCCGTAAAATCTTTCCTGTCTGCCTTGAAGGTGACCATTACTTTCTTACTTGTTCTTTTTATCGTATTTCATCATTTATCTTACAGTATTTTCGATACTTCCTTTCTGAGTGTCTTACTGCATTTTTTTCTCATGCTAGGTTTTGATGCTTGCTCATCTCAAAGCTCTTTGACATGTTTTAGGGGTACTTCCAAAAATGTCATGTCTGACTTCATCTTTTTTGCCACCCTGTATTCTGTATTTTCTAAAATCTGATTAGCTTTAATTCATGGCTTGCTTTCTATTGATTTTTATGACTTTTTCTCCTCTTTATCTGATATATTCTTTTAGGTCAAAAGCTTATATGAAATACGTAATGCAAAAATATTGAGAAATATGGAACAAATTACAGGGATGAAAGAGTGATAAATCTGAGTAGGTTTCAAGAAGTAATAATGTATATAAGAAATAAAAACCTTTTAAATAGTTTGTTATTGATTATCTGCTAATGAAAAATCCTCTTGTGATTGTTTTTAAAACTGGTATTTTACATGGGGAAAGACATGTCTTCCTTTTTAACCAAATTTTTGTTTACTTTTGGTGAAACTTGGGATTTTAACTATCGTGTTTGTGTAGTGGAATTTATTTTGTAAATAACAAAAGTTTTGATTTACAGTCAAAACTAATTTTTTGTTAGTGTAGTGAAATAGGAATCTTTGAACAATGATATGCAATGTTCATAAGCAGAATTTTTTCAAATTTTGTAACTGAACAGATATTTTTATTTACTTTCTTTCACGGCTTCTGCTCAGAATTTTGAGTGCCTTGATGAGCTTATCAGCTAGGGTTTTTTTTTTCATTAGTTATTTTGAAGATGGTGGGTCATAACACTGAAACATGGTAGAAAGCTTAAGACCGCATTTGTGCGTGTGCGTTGTTCTTAATGAATTGCATGTTCGTGTAGGTTTGCTCTGAACTCAAATGATTTTATTCTATCTTCCCAGGTGGCTCGAGTCTTCTATTACCTTTGTGTAATTGCACTGCAGTATGTTGCACCATTGGTAATGCTTCTTCACACGACTCTGCTTTTGAAAACACTAGGTAGGCAAAATTTGATGGGCAAATCTGTTCTGTACAGGACTCTTATATTTTCAAGTTGCTGTAAAGAATTAGGATTTATGAGTAATGCAATACAGAAAAATGTTGTTTTCTGTCATTTAAAACATACTGATCTATAGTTTGTAAGTTATCATCTTGCTGCTTTTGACGTCTATCAGTGATATGCTGATTTGATTGCTTTATTTCTGAGAAATTGTGTAGTACAACAAATGAAGCTTTTTATTTCTATTTAAATATTCATATTTTTCAAGTATTTTAAGTGAGCTGTATAAGGCATTGTTGATACAATCTTTTATCTATTATTTGATTTTTTTTTTCCCCAGTTCTTCAATTTTCAGTGAGTTATTGAAAAGAAATTGAAATAGAAGATTCATTTCACTTATAGGAGACTTGATATCGCTGTTTTTTTTACTTCCTTATGAGGGATGTCTTTTACAGCCTGCCATGCAATCATGGCATTCTTTTTGCAAAATGTCAGCTGAGAGAGAGAGAGGCTTCATTAGGCTGTGATTCATCTCATCCTGAAGCAGACATCTATATCTAGTGAGATTAATCATACCAGGTACTGACGAGTCCCATGGCAACCGTTTCACATGTAGATGTTAGTATGTCAAAAAGTAGGATGAATCCTATCCTGATGGGTTACTAGAGTGATCAGGGAGCCATGGGGAGCAAAACAGGTAGCTCTTACTAAGTTAGAAATATTTGTGTATGTGTGTTAAAAAATATATAAAACAATACAGTGTATAGAATGAAGAAAACTTAATTTAATAAAAATTTGTTAATTCTTTATTTCAACAGGTAATTATTCTTGGGGCATCTACCCAGAACTGAGTTCTAACACTCCAGTAGAAAACAGTTTGCTTCATAATTCAGCTTATTCTGAATCTGTACCTGCTGATGGAAAGATGAAAGTAACCGTAGTACAAATAACAATGGCTTTGGGAAGCCTAAAGAATATTTTCACTCCTCTCCTGTTTCGGGGACTCCTGTCGTTCCTTACCTGGTGGGTTGCTGCTTGCCTCTTTTCTACAAGCCTTTTTGGGCTTTTCTATCACCAGTACCTGACTGTAGCATGAACAGATCAACTGATAAGTATGAAGTCAAATTCCAGATACAAACCCAGGTACCCAAGAGGAGGTGAAGAAAAAAAGAAGAAAGATATTTATGAAGAGAAAACATATCATATTTTTTAAAATCTTCCTCTGTGTTCTCAGGGTGAATATTCTTCAAATGCTTAAAATCACAACTGGGTTTGTTAGTTTTGTTACCCAAATGGTAGGTAACTTATTCAATTCTAGTGGTAAGACTGATATTATTATGTGGCAAGCATTGGTGTGCATGTTTAAATGTTACAACTTCAGAGTATCTTGGTTTCCATAAAGAGGAAGTTGCCTTCAACACTTAAAGAATCAGCAGTCAGTAACTGAACTGTGTGAGTAGGTTCTGGTCATGCTGATGGTGGCTACTTGCTGAGTATAATATTGAAACTGAGCCATACAATGGACAGAAAAAGGGGATTTTAAAAAGTTCTGTTGGATATTTTTTGATCACTTTTCAGCATGAAAAATGAAATAATCCAACAGGACAAAAGCAATGCTGTATATTACAGTAAGGAAAGTTGTATAAAATTTCAATTTAACATAAGAAAAATGTATGGACCTGGCAGGTATTGCTGCCTAAATATTATGCAGGAATGCTTGCACAGTGAAAGGAGAGTTATAGAAAAATAAATAAATAAATAAATAACTTCAGTCCCTAAGTCATTTTGAAGTAATGGCCATTTGTATTGGTGCTAATTTTGATCCACAGATTCCATTCGGATCTTTTAAAATTTTTCTTTTTAGATAATAGATAAAATTCCATTGAATTCACAAAATAGTATAATTAGACTAGTGATTCCAATTAAACATTTCAAAACAATACAGTTTAATCCTGCTGACTGAGAGTGTATGTATCTGTGATGTACATATATATATATATATATATATTATATATGAAATATATAATATATATGGAGTTATAAAGTATGGAATCTTTATTTTAAATTACTGAATGTATATTACAGGGACATGGGAGAGGGATATATATGTATCTAGTAATTTCAAGAACCCATTTGAAATGAAAATTAAATTTTTTTGAAAGTTCAATTGAAAGGGCTATTTGTTTTTGGTGCCTCTACAAAGGTACTTAGCTCTACTAAAGAACTTACGCTGTTCTGAAAGAAGAGATCTGCTTCATCTCTTAGTCTTGAAACTTCTGCTCTGTCAGATCATTTCCTTTAATCAGTCTAATTCGTGTTAACTTAGCCATGCAGTAACAACTGGTATCTCTTGGCTTCAGAAATAAATTTTCTGTGTAGTAAAACAGTTGTTGTAAGGAGGAACAAGCTTTAACTTCACAACTTTTGCTTAACTGGAGGGATAGAGCCTACATATCAAGCCATTGTGAAACAGTGATTGATGAAGTTTTGGATATTTTGTGTGATGGGATAACAGGATGATTCATATGCAGTAGCTTTTTTTTTTTTTTTTTTAAAAAAAAAGTAAATATTTCACTGTGCAGAGTTCAGTGCTTCTTTGACTAATATTGGCTATTTTTATGTTACTGTTCTATTTTTTTCTCTTTACTTTGTGTACCACTTTAGCATATAATCAGCATTTCTAAATGAAAGAGTTTAACAAATATTAAATATGTTGCAAAATTACCATGTGGGAAAGCAAACTGCCAGTGAATGCAGAAAAATCAGAGTTTACACTGGTGATAAACTGTCTTGCTATGTCAAATGCCTTTTAAGCATTTACTAACACTAGGCAAAGATCTGCGTACACCAGCTAATACCTACTGAATGTGTTTGGGATATTTTGAGAACACCTTGCATGACTTGACTGGTTTCATTGCAGTGTAATATTTCAGTGCTATTGGTGCTGCAAGCTTTGTTTTTTTACACCAGCTTTCCATGACTAACAAGGACAAAGATTCATCTGTGTAGATTGGACTACAGTATTTTACTTCATAGATTCAGGTCTTGAAATATTCCTAGGATTTGTATTTCAGATGAATAGAATGAGAAATTATCACAGGTGCAGTAATACTGGATCCAGTTTCTGTTAATTCAAGATATTTTGTTAATATAAGAATAATGCAAGCATCTAAGTCATAGGTGGGTATCCACCTTTAATGTTTCAGTCATTAAACTAGTAAAACAATGAAGTACAAATTGATACTGATTGTAAACTTGACCCAAAAAGCTCACTGCATGAGATTGTTGCAGTTGAAGGATAGGAAAAAGGTGACTTCAAAATAATGCTAACTGTTTCCTTTAGCATAGTGTGTATTCTTGGAAGCTCATAGATAGAAGTGACTGTGGTTACATAATACTGACTTCAGCAAAGGATTGTGCGTAGCTCAGCTTTGCAGAGCTTTTGTTGAGGAATCACACTGTTTTATGTTTCAGATATCATACAGTTCACAATGAAATATGCACTGGTTGATGCTACCATTAAGATCAGTGCTTCTGGTTGTTATTGTTCTGTTGTTCCATGGAATGGGAAGGATGACCCTCTGATCAGCAGTTTGATCTGAGTAGGAGGCAGTTTTCTTTGGTTTTATTTAGTCTGCACATGAGGCTTACTGAAAACTGTAATACAGCAATAAACGTCTTTGAACTTTTAGATGATAGTGAAATGGGATGAAGTATATTGCTATAGTTGTGAGCAATGCATTTTATAACTACCTTATATGACATGCTCAGAAGTGACTTTTAAAATAAAATAGCAGCCTTGATAGTTCTGACCTCCATGTATATTATGTAAACTAAGTAGTATCTGCTCACTTGTTCAGGAAGTTCCTCTAAAACAGCAGCTGGCAAATGCATCCCCCCTACACCACCATCCCCAGAGAGATTTATTGGCACTTTGTAGGGAAGAAGCAGCTTGCAAAAATGGAAAAGCAGGTAGAATAAGTCTGAATTGCTAGTAATTTTTATTCAGGATTCTTGCTTTTTCTTCACTGCGTACTTCATTTTTGAGAGAATTCTCTGGTAATGTGACTTACTGGCCTGATGCTTTTATTCTTTTTTCTGTTCACAACTTTTTCCTTACATTAGTTATGAAGAACTGACCTAGCTAGATTAGTTAACATTTGTATTTTGATTATTGTTTGGTGGGCTTGAATTTATTGGTCGCTGCAGGACCAGTTCTTTAAATAATTTAAATAATTCCAAAGTCCAGCTGGAATTTGAACAGAATTACTAGTAGGTTAAAAACTCTTTTTCTATTGCAGTTGTCCCTTCAGACAGAAAGTTAAGATGGTATTAAATCCATGTCTTCCAACAAGATTCAGGATAGTCCATGTGTAGCATTTGAGCTAGAGAAGTTAAATGGGAAAAGGAAGTGGGTCTTGAACAAGCCTGCTTTTCCACTTTGCAAGCAGTGTTCTCAGGCAGCACTTGACCTTTGTTGATCATTTGAGGCTCTAGGATTTTCCAGGTGTTGAAGGAACTGTGGCAGTTTTTTTCTCTTCTTGTTTTCTCTTGCATGAGAAGCAAACATGAGAAAAAGTATTAAATCAGTACAAGAGAAGATCCTTTACAGGGGGATGTGCTTTAGAAAACTCATTTCTATGGTAGTTGTTCTTCAACTTCTTCTACCCACAAATACTGGAAAATAAGCAAATAGAAATGCGTACTTACCTGAATTGTAAAGTCATACTCACTACAAAAGATGCCGTCAAGATACATCATCTATGCAAGTAGGTAGCATAACTTTAATGTGTAGATAGGTAGTTAGTGCAGAGTTTTCAACTAACGTCAAAGAAGCAATTAAAATTATTTTTATTATGCTGTACTGAAGTACAGCTGAATTCTAATAGAGGTCGTGGATTGAATAGAAAATTTAAAAGTATCTTACATGAAAACGTGTAAGGCTTTTTGAAGGCTCTACAAGGTAAAATGCCACGTGTGTTTTTATTCTCAAAGGATTGTTTTAGACATTGTCTTTTTTTTTTTTTTTGTTGGTTTATTGTTGTTTTTTCCAAAGAGATTTTGACTAGTTTTGAAATGTTACAGATTGTTTTGGTATATGACAATCTGTGCCACAAAAATTCACCCTACAGTTAATGTTGTCCCTAACAAGAATTAAGTTCATAGTGCAAATGGGCAATCTTGAATGAAAACAAGGCCACACAAAATAGACTGTTCTCTTGGAGAAGTCTTTGCACTGTGGCCAAGTTCTAACAGAGGAAGTCAGTAGCAGGTCCCTTGGATCGTAAATCGTATACTGGAGCTAAATGCTTACCATAATGAGTAAGTAAGACTGTTATTTTCAGCATCTGAATTCCAAGTCCAAAATTCCAGATGGTAAGTTAAGAGCAGTCTGGTAGTTGTTCTAAAGAGCATCTAGGCAACACATGCCAAATGCCTGATCTAGTTAAGAACACTGATGCAGGGAAGGCAGTCTACTGCAGAGTGATTTCTGTGCAACTTTTTCTTCAGAAAGAGCTGCCATGCTTTATGGTGCGGGTAGTGCAAGT
The DNA here is from genome assembly GCF_019232065.1 of Centrocercus urophasianus. Classification (NCBI taxonomy): domain Eukaryota; kingdom Metazoa; phylum Chordata; class Aves; order Galliformes; family Phasianidae; genus Centrocercus; species Centrocercus urophasianus. The sequence continues at coordinate 4,363,704 of NW_024884767.1, read as the reverse complement.
CCTGAATTGATGGTATGTCTAACCTTCGTTCTCAGTACGAGTCTGAAAGGTTTTCTGCTCTGTGGGAGAGAGATTATGAGGCCAAGATGTTATTCTGAGGCTGCTTTTACTGAAATCTGTATATGCTGCACTTTTTCAAGTGTCTCACTGTGGATTGCCAGGAGAGTAACGCTACGCTGGACACTTCATGCCAGTGTACATGTATTTTTATAACTTTGATTTTAGTGGCATTTTTAATGGAAATTATTTTTAATCCTGTTACCATCAATCATATTTTAATTTTTTAATTAATATCAGTGCCTGCAACTAGAAGTCAAATACTTCTACACTCAACATTTTTTAAAACTTGATTTCCAGACTGGAGTGCTAGCAAGTATGCAGTTTTATATTGATCTGTGTAATCCACCTGTAAATATCAAACTTTTTTCACTTGCTGTCAAAACATCAAGCAAGACTGAAAGAGAAGGTTCAGATTTGCAGTATTCAGCAGCATTGTACCCTTATGACTCTGCTATTAAAACAAGCAGAGACAAAAGCACAGGAAAACAAAAAAAGTAGATTTTAGAACTAGCTTTTTATAAACTCTGTAATAGTTTTTATTTTAGTGATGTGCTAAGTATTTTTTAAAGCTTGGCTTAAGATACCATAAAGTTAACTTTTTCTCTCTTTTCCTCTTTTCACTGTATGTTCACAAAGGGAACTTTGCTTCTAGCCCTTATAGCCCTAATTTTCAAGAATGAATATTTGTCTTACTTTAGATTAAAAACCAGAAAAAAATAAATACACACAAAAAAGATTATTTTGTAATTGCAGTTCATACCTATGTCAGGATGTGCCAACGAACAGTTTTTTGTTTTCAGTCATTCTCCTGTCCCACTGTTATCTTTCCTATGTGTTGTTAGTACATACGGTTTCCTAGGAAAAAGTCTGTATAAGCAATGCTAGGGCACTTTGTGTAATGTTACAACTGTTCCATGTATGTGACTAAATGCTAATGTAAACATGCTACTAAATGATTTAAGCCTAAAAATTCCTACAAGATGGACTTGTTACAAATCACGCAGGAAACATCCTCCAAGTTGTAAATACTTGACTTCAATGTCTCTGTTGCTGGGTTCGCGCATAAATTGTGTTGCTGTTCTGTCTTAAATATTTTGCTGTCTTTTTAAGAGAAAAGCACATAGTGCTGTATGTTACTGAACAAATCAGAGAATAGAGGGACTCCCCATCCGCCATTTCAGTATTTGCCAAATGGAAAAGACTCTTATATTTTTAACGTAAATTTTAGTTTCCTATTACTGCTAAATTACTTCTGAACTATGATTTTATAGTTAAAGTTTTGCAAAATAGTTCGATTAGCATGCTTCGTAGCGAAGGTGTTATCAAACGGATGTTGCATTATATAGACCTCTCCTGACCAGTGTTGCACATCGCCTGCTGTTTTAAAAACAAATTCTCATTTACTGTGTGCTTTTGGAGTTTGTCAGAGTTAGAGACAGGAGAGTGTAACGCAAGTTGAAAGAGCTGAGGAGATGATGTGTTTGGGGGATTGCTGGCACTTTAATTCTTTTTTTTTTTTTTTTTTTTTTTTTAAAGTCAGTGGGGATAATACTTAGGTGCAATTACTACAAATAATAAACAATCTAAAGAAATGTTGTATTCTTTTTGTGCACCATAGACTAAAGTGCCTAACATGGGTGGTCTGTAGAAGACATGCGTTAAACTTCTTGCATGTATCTTTGTGGTCATTTTGCTAAATAACAGGTCAGTGTTTGGAAAGAAAATGCACAGACTGCTAGTCCTAAAAATGGGGATATGATAAAAACATTCTTTCCATACAGCTTTTGGCATTTAGAATGTCTGTATATTTACAGGTCATTATACACTGGAGGCAAGTAAGATTTTGGAGAAATCTTTTCCATTTTTATTACCTTAGTGCTATAATGTGACACCCCACTGCCATATGTACCTTCAGTTTTCATCCTTTTTTGTGATTCAAGGAAAGAACTGGCACAACTTGGAAACAGTTGACTTTAGCAAAGTTTTCTAGTGACACCCTTGATTCTGCTCATGCCCTGCTTCTGCAGCTAGCTTTGACCTGGATAAGTAGCTCTGCTTGAGATCAGAAAGACCACACTGAAATTCATCACACCTGTATGGATTTGGACTACAACAGAGGTGGATTGTAGTATGACTGTTTGGGACTGAGCGAAGAAGAGGCTCCAGTTATATTAGCCATCTTGTAGAATGCTTTTAGAGTAACTGAATAGTAAACTCATCTGTAGTTGTCTGCTACTTCCTTGCCTCTGAAAATGGTGAGCAGTGATAATCACCTGGTCTGATGGGGGAGCTGAGAAGCTTGCCTTTGAGTAAATTATCTCCAAATGTGAACTGCTTGTAAGCTGAAATGTTGTAATAGGTTTAAATCTACCAAAGGAAGCCTTCCTCGAAAGGAAGCCTTATAAAACCATTTTGAGCTTTTAGCTCTGAGAAGTGGCTTTAGTAACCTACGCTGTATGTAGTACACTGTTGGGGAACACTTGCTCCAGTAAGTGCGCTAAGCGTTTCCTTACACTGTGTGTAAGAGATGGTTGCTTGTTATTTTACTGCAGAGCACTAAGAAGCTGGTTTTGTCTTGTTTGTAAGTGTTAGCGTATACCAGGCAGCATTTTTTTAATGTAAGAATAGTAAAAATTGGTTTGTCATCTAAAAACCTAAAACCTTTAACATCAATAAATGCTGTGAGTTGAAGCAAGATTATGCTTTATTATTCCTCTAGTAATTCTGGTGAAATGCTATAATTTATATTTGTTTTTATAATGCACATGTTACTGAAGTTAAATTTGTGTTTGTTAGGTACTAGTGGTAACACCACAGCAAATAAGAAAAACTGTGATATCTGCTGTGTATTGAGTGCCCCATCAACATGTCTTTGTAAAGCATTGATCCGTGTGAGACATTTAATGTCTACTGCAGTTATGCTAATACAGTATTTAGTATCCCTACATGTACTCTGCATGTCTTTGCATTTGTGCACTGTAGAAGGATAAACTGTTTTTCAGTACTTACTCTAGGTTTAAAAAAGCTGACATTATTTTATATAGTATTTCCCATATCCAAAATAGGGCAATTTCTGAAGCCAAAGATCAATAAATGTTTATTGTCTATCAGTGTGGGCTTTTTTCCTATTTTGTACACCCCACTTGTTTAAATGTATATCTCTAGACTTGCCAAGTGTAACCAAACTTACTGTTTCTGTACTAGCCTAAATTATCTTCTTTAGAAATATTTTTGTATATTGTTTCCCTCCTCATTGCTTGGGGTGCAGCAGAATAATTTTCCCCCATTCTTCCCCCACCAGCATAAATGCAGACTGTCTTAATCATTTGAGTAGCTATTTACCCATGAAGAATCACTTTTCAGATTTGCTTAAAACCACCATGGTCTCTTCTAATTGTGTCATCATGATAGCACCAAGAAGCAGTAGGTCTGACGTGGTGTTTTGTAACCCTTGTGGGTTTTTGAAAATATTTTTGGAATATTGAATTTGATTACACATGAATTTTTGTTCCATTCGTGCACACATTGCTACACACTAAATGAATGATTCCAAGCTGCTTAGGTAGTTCTTCAGCAGCAAAACATCCTTGACAAAACAGTCTCCTTTGATCTACTAGCAAAGTTGTACAAAAAAGAAAACACATACACACACACACACACACACAAAACACAAAAAACAAAGCAAAAAAAAAAAGCTTCAATTATGATAGGAAGTGTTGCTACAGAGAAATGACCCGTGGTCCCAAGGACAGTTTTTCAGATAGAACATTTTTCTGCAAACATCAAAATGCATTGTGCAGACTGGTCATGAAAACTTCTGAAAGCCATATTAACTGGAACTTTGAAAAGAGTAATTGGAAAAAAATTGAATTGGGTTGGATGCATTTGAAAATACACAAGTTATCTGGGCTGTGAGATCACCTCCTGGAAAAGATCAACACACTGCAAGATGAGTTAAAATCAAGGTTAGGAGAAACATAATGAGTTGTGTGGTATTTTTGTGTATGTTTGGTTTGCTTTATTTATACCAACTAAGAACAGCATTCTTAGCAATTGGGTTCCTCCATACAGCCTGAAGCATCAGTTTAGGTCCCTGAAGCTGCAGCAGAATAGATAGATACCCGGTGTGTATACACTCTTAATCATTTTCATCATCTGTAATTCCAGTTCACATAATGCATTGGTTCTCATGTGCTGCTTGAAGTTATCAGCACCGATGCAGTGCAGATGATCCCCAAGGTTTACTCTAGGCTAGGTGTTTATGCCTTATGAAATTTGTTGTGTTTGACCTTCAAAATGCCTTTGGCTGGAGTCCAAATGGGTAATTTAGGCTGTTAACTCCGCAGCATCTTGCCTGTGTGCACCACACAGGTGAGATAAATGCTGTAGTATTGTGGGGCATAGGCAGCCAAGCAGCTGCCTGGAAGATTTATCCTTCCGTAAATCCTGTCCATTTATCCTTCAAGAGGACAAAACCTGTGTGTGCTCTGCTCTTCCAGCTCTTTGCCTGCAATGCAGCAGAAGGCTGCTGTAGGACTCTCTGCAGCAGATGTGAACCCGTGCTTTTGTGAGTATAATGAAGCCCTGCTTCTGAACCCAAAAAGGTCACATTGCCCTAAGCACAACTGATCCAAAAGGACTTCAGTGAGGAAGGCAAGCAGAGCTGTCCTCTGCTGTAAAATGCAAACAACGCATTGTCTGCTGCTCACTGTAACAGCTGAAGAACCACCCAGCTCCTTAAAACTTCTAGCAGTATTCTGTGGAAACATACTCCAGACAGGAGTACAAGCATCTAGTTCCTGTCTGGTGCTACCTGCTTTGGGCAAGACTAGGGAAGCAATGAGGATGCTTCTCCTCTGAATCAGATTATGAAGAATTTGCAAAGAAGTTGAATTACTGTCTGGCTGTTGTCTGACCAACAGCAACTGGAACTCAGCAGAGGTAGGGAGGTGGCTTTTGTGGAGGAATGTTCTGTGCAAGCAAAGGACGATGCTTGAAGACAAAATGGTATTTGTATGGTGTTACCACCCTTCCTAGGGGATGAAAAAGGACCTTTCCTCTCCCAAATCTCATGTATGGGCTATTTTATGTTAGTAGGAAGTAATTCATCATCCCAGCTCTGGAAATGGGTGAGCTCTGCAATATTTCATGCTGCTTGTAAGATCTGAGTGCTCGAAGACATCTGTGGAACGCTTTGCTGAGGATCAGCATTTTGCTTTCCCCATGGTGTGGCTTTAACGGGTCTGGGGGCAAGGCTGCTTTGTTCATGGCATATGGTGCCACAGGTCAATTTTGTTGCTCTTGAAAGCTGACAGGAAAACAAAACATCCTTCTTTCTGAAATATGAATCTCATAGGCTTCTTTCTGTGACCTGGACAGATAAGTAACTCACGCCTAGCGTTTCCACCTGTCAGACTTGAGCACGCTTTTTTATTGAGTGCAGAACAAGTGTGATTTATGTTTTGGTGGATGTATAACATCAATAGTCTTCAATTTATCATAAATTAAAAGCAAACAGGCTGTTGTTTGGAGACAGATGTAGCTGCTCTTTAATGAGCACAGCTGCCCTGTTGCTTCCCATTCATTTGGGTTTTGTTGGTAGAAGGAGTTAACTGCAAGTTTTGGTCCTGAAGTCCATTTCTTCCCCATCTAAGCCCATACCGTTGTACCCTCACCATCTTCCTGCTATCAACTCAGTCAGAAGGATGCAACAAAAAATGAGCGTTTTAATCTGCCTGTAAAAATGCTGCTGAGGACTTCAGGGCAAGAAAAATCTTCAGTGGGAAAGGTGAGAATTCTGCAGCGTCAGGTGAAGTCAGAGGCTAAAATACTCGAAGGCAAAATAAAAGCTGGATGGGGAGGGCTCTTTCATCTTAGGGCAAGACAGGACACGATCCAGAAATTGGAAGCTGATGTTAAGTAAATAAGAGCAGTGAAAAATGTAGTTCTAATTACATCACAACCTGAAAGGGTCAGTCCACTGGGTTTTCTTCAGACATTCTCTCTATAAGCTGCTTGAGGTAAGCAAGTAATTGCTCTTCATGCAAGGAATATCAGTGGAAGGTAACAGAACTAGAGGACAAATGACTTAGTTTTCTGCTAAAACTGGGATTTGGGGATTTCTGCATTGGCATTGCTATAGCTGGATGCCACGTGGCTGAGATGGGGGTATGCATTTCTTTACCGCAACTGAAATCTGGTATACATGTTGCTATGTACATATTACACGCTGTCTTTCTAGTAGGATAATGAATGTCTTTGAATAGAAAACTTTCTTGGGGATTCTTTTTTTAAAAGGTGCTGAATCTTCCTGGATGCCAAGAGCAGAGCAGAACATTGCTCTTACAGCACTGGAAGCTTTCACTTGAACTTTTTGTTTCTAGATTCCACATTTATTGTACAAGCTTTTCAGCAGAAGAATACTTCTCAATATCAGATGTCATTTGGTATAGGATAGTTCTGCGATGCTTTTCTCCTGAGCTGTTGCAAGATAAATATTTCCTGGTTTTGTATGTATGTATTTCTCTTCTGCCCATGAGTGTACTTGGCATTTTGTCTCATTTATTTAGTGGTTACTACTTCTTTGCTCAGACCCTTTCTTCAAATCTATTACCTTAAATTCAGAGTAGCAGTAACTTGGGACCATTAGATATCGGTTGTGTTTTCTGTTCAAATATACTAACAGTAATGAGAATGCTGAAGCATTTTGTCCTTATAGGAACACACAGGCACGTACGTATATATATGACTAGTACATATGTATTTGTATACAGGTATATGTTTTTACATGTAGACACCATCCTGCTCCGTACTCCTGCCTTAACATCAAAATGCTCATCATAGCTCTTCCGCATCATGCTCTCACTGGTGTGTACCTGCTTTGTGCTCTTAATCCATACATTGTGGTTTGCTTAAAAAATTTTATGCCACATTTCCTCACAGGCCTTAGTAAACAGAAGGGTTAAAGCACAGCCTGCAGCTTGCTTAATTTTCCATTGAAGCAGCAGACAGCTTTTCATTTCTCCATTTGACTTCCCTCGTCCCTTGGATATCCTTCGCTCTGCTTTCATCCCAAGGTGCCCCTGGACAAAACACATGAAGTCATGCTGCTGTCTTCTGTAAAACCCTGCAGTCTGTGGCCCCCTGCACTCCTGATTTTATCTGCACGAAAAAAAGCTATTCTGAAAAAAAGTTATCATATTGCAGGACCAATTTGCCTTTAGTGTGATACTCTTTTTTAACAATGTTTTGATTAGTATTTCAATCTGTGTGCTCTGAACTTGTTGACGACAGAAAGAGCTGTAGGTATTTTTCTCTCCATTTGCAGACCTGTACCAGAGAAGGAAAGCAGCCTTTTGTGGAAGGCTGAGCAGGAACAAATGTACCCAAAGTTTCCTATATTTTCCTGACAGCGCAGGTCAGAACAGCTGTCCTGAAAGCTGCATATTTGCTTAACTGACTTAGTAGTGCTTCTGCTTTTTAAAACATCAGGTAATGTTAAGATCCCTCAAAAAAAAAAAAAAAAAGAGGAAAAAAAAAATTTGAACTGACCAGGCATGTACTGCTTATATAAAATGATCTTTCTTCAAATTTTATACTTTCTAATTCTGCTTTTACTTCTTCTTTCTTTTGATTTAATGGCACAAAAATGTATTATTATTTTTTTTTTTTGCAAGCTCTTTGCTGTGAGAGGAGTATTATGTCTGAGAAAATGACTGCAGTAAGCCTTTCACATAAAAACATTTTGTATACTTAATAAAAAATAAAATTGTAAAAACATTGAAAGAAATTTTGTCTGGCAGTGCTTGTGTGTTTCAATGCATGTTCTGCTGTAGGAAACAGTACAACAGGTAGAGACAAAATGTATTTATTTACTGATGGTTTTGCCATTCTGTATCCAAATAAAAAGGCCATGTGGCAGCACCACATGATAAGAAAGTGTGGTCTCTGAGAAAAACAATGAAAAATTGGAAGTATTGATACTCCAGTTTAACTCTGTGTCTGTAGGTGGCCTCTTGCCTCAGAGGCCGCGTGCGGAGTCTTGGCCCTGGGGAGGAGCAACCCAGGGCAGCAGGGCTGCTGGAGGCACCCACCTGGAAGCAGCTCTGCATGGAAGGCCTTGGGATGCTGATGGATGCAGTAAGTTGAACATGAGTCAGCATTTGCCCTTGCTGCTAAGAATGTTGACAGCATCTGGTCTGCCACTACAGAATGTCCATTATGATTGGACTAGATGATCTTGTAGTTCCTTTCCAGCCTTGTGATTCTATGATTCTATGGTTCTGTGATTAAGTACTGCCTGCAGGATGAGACTGGTGGTCCTTGCTTTCTGCTCAGCACTGGTGAGGCCACACCTGGAGTCTGTTCTGTTCTTGGCTTCCCAGTACAAGGGAAACTTATACTGGAGAGAGTCCAACACTGGATGACCAGGAAGCTGTGGGGACTGGAGCAGCTTCTCTTGAGGAGAGGCTGAGAGCAGGGCTGAGGCTTGGGAACTCACTGGTGTCCATAAAGGACAGTCCTGAAGGAAAGTTGCACGGAGAATGGATCCAGGGTTTTTTCAGTGGTGCCCAGTGCCAGGACCAGAGGCACTGGAAACAACCTGGAAAACAGGAGGTTCCATCTGACCATGGGACAGCACTCAGTGCTGTGTGGGTGATGGGGGTCTGGCACAGGGACCCAGAAGCTGTTGGGTCTCCTCCTAGAGATCTCCAGAAGCCACCTGGATGTGGGCCTGGGCACCCTGCTTGGGGTGTCTCTGCTGGAGCAGGGGATGGACTGTGTGTATCAGGAGTCCCTGCCAACCTGAGCTATTCTGTGGTTCTGTGAAATGAGGTTTTATAACAATGCTACAACACAGGCAACTACTGAGAGATTTAGCCCCGGCAGTCTGGCTACCTGGATACTGGCAGAATGTAAGTTATTTTTACCAAAAAAACTGCTGGGAATACCAGCAAGCCTTGCTCAGTCACTTGACTTAGGGCAGCATGCTTCCTTTCCCCAGCCATGCAGGACTTACCATCCTGTCCTCCATGAGGCTGTTCATAGACTTTCTCCCCCCAGAATCCTCCCCACTGTTCCACGGCAAGCCTATTTTGGGGAAGTTCCCTGATGTCATGTGAGAGCAAGTGCAAATAAAACAAGGCAACAGAATACTTCAACACAAACGTTTCAACTCTATGCTAAAGTTACTTGAGATCACACATCATCTTTAAGTCTGTGTCCTTCCAGTGGAAAATCAGATGCAAGGGAAGGGTGACAAATACTGACAGATGCCTGCTGGGACATGGACTGCTAAAGCTGAAAGGGGACACCTGACAAATACGTGTCAGTTGTGCCTGTGTTTTTCTCTTAGGCAAGCCCCTTCAGGATTCCTGTTCTGGTCCTGCTCCTTCCCATGGCTTTTCTTGCCCATTGAGTGAGTTAGTACTGATGGCTTGCCCTGGCACCATCCTCTTTTTACATGTATTTCAGTGATAAGTACCAGTATTCTACATTCTATGCACATGGGAAGTTTGTGAGCATCAATGCTTTTTTAGTCCTTCCTGAATCAAGATGAATGGATTTTGATTAATTTTAAAAAGCAAAGAAAATTTAATTGAAGTATCTTTGATTAAGTGACATATGTATTGTGTCATTTGATACAAAATACAGTCCCAAAATGAGTGAAATAATGGCTTTAAGATCGTGTTGCAAGACTCAAGTGAGCACATCCCTCACTGTTCAGCACAGCACTGCTCCAGTCCTGTTTAGAACTAGGTTCTTGTCCTTGTAGGCATCTCTGTTCTTTTTGTCTTTGTACTGTAAGGGTGCTTATATCCCATACCATACTGCTATGCTATAACAAGCTTCAATAGGCCTTCTCTCTGCAGGCCTGTTCATATGGACAAGGGCAAAAGGATTTTTTTTTGCAATAAAAGCAGAAGAATAAAAAACTGACATCAGAAAAAAGGCTTGCTATTGGAAAAGCAAGCACACACTTGCTAGCTGCTGCGATGAGCAACATGAGAGGAAATATGTTCTGATCCAAGGAAAAGCCAAAACAGCACGCTGTTCAGGGAACTAAAATATTTGTTAGTTACACTAGTAGTTGACTCACAATGAAATTTCCCCCCATGCACTGATGTCCCTTTGGTTTAATAGCTAAATTGCGGCACCGTTACTCACACAGCTGATGGTTATAAACATCTGACCTAGACAATTCAATACTGCTCTCTGCTGTGTGGTAAGAGCTATTGGAAAAATACTACATTTAACACACTTTCTCTGTTTCTTTCATTACTCACACAGCATGCTTCAACGTATGCATCTTCTCCCTCTTCTGACCAGCAAACATGTTCATGGTTATGGGAGAGATCTCTGGAAATTGTGGAGCCCTTCTGGGATTTATTTGTGTTCAGGGAGTGGGGAGTTAAATATAATATCTCAGTCAGCCTTGCAAAAGAAAACTGAAATTATTTTAATCCAAGCAGTTTTTTGAATTTTGATTGCAAAGAAATGCAGAATAATTTTATTTACCCTTGAGTCCTTGTGACCTTCTTTTTATTATTTTAATTAATTTATTTATTTATTTTTGCACTCAGTGAATAACACAATGGACAAGAGAAAAATACAGGACGATCTCCTGCGCTCAAATAAGTCGATTGCTGTCATTTTGATGATGCTCCTTTTATTCATCTGCAGTAGTTAAGAAAGACTTGATCGCTTGGAGCATTTCATAGCACTTCAAAATTATTGCAGAACTACAAATTTTGTACAGTGCCTCAATTTGTTAGTGACTTGAGCATCACTGCCATGAGTTCTGTGGGGCTTTCAGCTGCACTGTTTGCACAGCTCATAAAAGTCCCTATGATCTGTCCTGGTAAGTTCCCACCTGTCCATGTGTCTCACCACCTGTGAGATGCCATGCTTGTGCCAACATTTTTGCTTATCAGGAGATGCTTGCCTAGCCCTGAGTGTACAAGGAGGGATCCTTGCAGCACTGTCACAGAACAGGTATGGAATTCAGGGAGCCACTTTGCTGTGCAAAGAGGTTGTACTGCATCATCACATGCTCATAGACTGTACTGTTTGCATAACTGACATCAGAAAAAAGGCTTGCTATTGGAAAAAAAAGCATCCTAGCATATTTAGAAAAAAGAAAATTGTCATTTTCTTACTAACGCTTATGGACATGAAATTAGTTTGTTATTCAAAGTGATTCTAGGTATTCTAAACTGTCTCCTTACATGATGGCATGATTGGTTATTTTGAACATAAATCACAGCTTTCTCTCATTATTGTCTTCCTTCTTATTTTGCAGAACAGCATGAAGATAGTTCAGTTTGCTTAGCAATTGCAATTACTCATCCCAGTCAGGCAGGAGTGCAAGAATGCGGTCATTTTACAATACAGAGGTTCTGTCTTAAAATAATGACAAACATTCGCACATTCCATCAATATTACATTTCACTTCAGTACAAATTTACACTATTTTTTTTTTTTTTTTTGAATGCTTGATCTTTTTTTGGTACTATATACTTGGAATGACCTGTGAAGTCCTTCTCACACACTGCTTTTGACTTCTGAAATCCATTGTCTGCTTGGGTATGATTGGGAATAAATTGCATTTCATCTTCTGAATGAGGATAGCTGGTCTGAATCCCAATGCAAATGAGTTTCCTGTTTATCTCTTTGGGGATGTGTATTCTTTTTCACTTTTTTTCTTCCTGCACCCTCAACACTTGGCATTTACATGACCCCCTGGTGGATGTGCAGGACCTGCAGAGAAGAGGAGAGAAAAAGTGACTGGAAATTAATGAGATCTTCTTGTTGAGGATAAATGGTGAAGGCTCCTGCTCTGACTGTTCCAAACTGACTCAACAGTCTGCCTTGCAGCAAGCCAGAGCCACCTCTCTTCTTCTGGGCTGCTCTAACGAACACAGGCTTATGGGCTTTATGTGTTGCAGTCTCCTGGGTAATTTTTCTGTCATTTCTCATAGCATAATATAATCTAAAGAGCAAACTCCCTTGCAATGAACAGGGACACCTAGAGCTAGAGCAGGTTGCTCACAACCCCCTCCAGCCTGACCTTGAGTGTCTCCAGGCATGGGGCATCCATCACCTCTGGGAAAACTGTTCCAGTGCCTCAACTCCCTCACCGTAAAAACTTCTTCCTTAAATCCAATCTAAATGTCCCCTCTTTTAGTTTGAAACCATTTTGGTTTCAACCAAATGGCCTCTACCCAGTCTGGTTTTAAAACTGCACACTGGTGCATGAGCTAATAAATTAACTAACCAGCTAACTAATTAATTAACTATCCAACTAAGTAGCTAGCTGAGGTGTGGCAGTGCTACCTTTATGCCAATAAGCTCCTGCAGCCTATGCACTGGTAGAGGTGATGGTATTTCTCACGTGCTTTACGTTAAGCATAATTAACTAAGCTTAATTGAAATATCATTAATTAAACATAATTAAGTGTTCTCAATTACTAAACTGAAGATGCTTTCCATCATACTAAAGTGTTGTTCAAGAAGGAGATAATTAGTATCCTTATATTTCTGTGCCAATAGTCAGACTTTTAGCCAAGTCATTTCATGCAAGGTCTGACTTACTACAGTAGAAATTCTGGAGGACGTTCTAAATAGTGTTATTTCAGCCTATTGCACCCTTTTTGAGAAATTAGATCCCTAAGCTCAATGTGAGCTCTAAACAAAGCAAGTACATCAGAAATAAAATAAATAGAAGAGTACATAAGCCAGCTTATAGTGGTTTACCATTAGTTAACAGTGTTGCATAAAAGCAAAGAGCCTTTGAGAACAAAGAAAAAGAAAAAGATAGTAATATATATTCAGTAATTATGTAAGAGCATCCTACAAAGTTTTTTGTTTTTTTTTTGTCCCTCTCCTGAATGGCCTGTGGGAGGGCTGAACTTGGCTTTTTAGGAAAGTGTGGATTTGGGAAAAACAGAATTTTGTTTATATATAGATGTAAATGATAATAACTCAAGTTCTGTAAGTGTTCATATAATCATTTTATGGAGATGTTCCCAGTTTCCAGGGTTCCGTATGGTACAACTAAGTATGGCAAAGCATTTGCAAATGAAATAGAAAGGATCTGGCCCTTAACAATTGTATGAACATTTTGTTTTAATAAAATCAGTTTCCTAGCAAAATACTTTGTAGTGCAAGCAATGAGAGAAGCAGCATTGCCACGCACCTTGGGCTGCTGGGGACAGCGAGCAACGTGGGCTGTGGGCCAGAAGAACCCATTCTTATTGTTGGAATTTTCCTGAAATCATCCCAAATTGCCATAGGACTTCCAGCAATCATCTTGATGTTTTACTTGACTTGTGGCAGGAGATATCCTCTCTATCCACATCATTTTGGTTGAACAGTATCCTACAGAGCTGCAGCAGAGGTTTGGAACATCACTCTCAGAGAAGCCTTCCTTTGTGGCAATATTCTCGGTCTGTTTTCTCTATGTGAATGTATATTTCCAAATTGTACATGCGATTTGTGCAGAACTGAAAAATGGTAGACATTTTATCAGGCTTTCTCTGAATTTTTTTGAGGTTGTAATGGCAAAAATAACTGATATATCAATACTTTTCTAAGTTTCATTCAAAGGCACAACTGATTAAATAATAGAAGAAAAGTTTAATATAAGCAAAAAGTAACAAAAAAGAGAATTAAAAAATTACTATGATTTTGTTGCCTTCTGTTGTCTTTTTCTTTACAGAGTGACTTTAAAAGATTTTCATTCATATTGTTGTTAAGTTCAAAAATGTTAATAAATACTAACAATATTTAACATGAATTATAGCAAAGAAAATGAAACCTGGTGGAAAAGAATGAAAGAGCCTACAACTGAAGCATCGCCTTTCACCTGCTCTATGGAACCTGTGGACTCTGCTCCACACACCATAGGTGAGTTGCCTCCCTGCTTGATTTCCCCACTGCTGTACTCCAGTGCACTAAAGTGTATGTGGACAGCGCATGATGTCAAAAGGGAACAATTAAAAGGGGCTTTTCATCAAGATTCAGCCCAAATCCCTGAAATGCTTAAAAAAATGTTTCAGGGAGGTAATAGGTCATGCCCAAACAGATTCTGCTTACTCACTCTGCAGCCAGATGAGGATTTTCTTTGAAAGAAATCAGCACATTTTTTTCTGCATGAGGCAGAGAACAGTGACCAGGTTCTTCTACCTTGGTTTCACCAACCTTGCCCAGCTTTTGTCTTCATGAAGATGATTTTACAGATTAGAAATATTGTTTTTACTTTAGAGCAGTGAAATATGCCTGTTTGATTGGAACTCCACTTTCAATGGCTACATGAACACAGAGGTGACCATGTCTTAAAGGATTTTTTTTTTTTTTTTTTTAGCATTGCATAAAAGTCAGTCTTGAGCTCAAAGGAAGAATGAGAGTTGAGCTATCTTTCGGCTCTTTTGGGAAGTGTGATTACTCTGACATTTTTCCAGCAACTTCTTCAGACAGACATAAATTTTATGCAAAATTTAACACTATGCTTTGGAAAAATTAATGGAAAAAAGATTTCGAATGAGAAACTATCTGAATGTAGAAAATATCTTCAATTTCTAAGTGAGCTATTGTTTTTAAAAGGTCACATCTTGGGTTGAGGGAGATAACAGGTCATTTTAACAATCATGTAATCTTCCAATAATGTTATTGTTGGAATTGTGGAGATGCAGTCACTGGCTTTTTAAAAAAGTTATCAACACCTGTCAGAAAAAGTTCAGTGCTAGGAAAAGTTGAATTGTGTTAGATATCTCAAAATATCACATATCAATGCATTTTTTATAGATTTGGGTTAGGGATACACTGCCTTTTTCTCAAACAGAAATGAAATTATTTTCCTGGACCGATAGGAATGTTTTTGGTATATGACTATTACTACAATTCTATTGAGTCTGGATTTTTTCTTTTTGTCAGAATTTTGGCAATACTTAGTACTGGACATTATATTTTCAAGTCTGCAGTGCACAATTATCTTCAGGGAAACACAGGATAGGAATGGAGAATACCAACTGAATTGCTAAGGTTGGTGCCCTGGAACTGAACCACATGTAAGGTAATGAAGGTGATGTAATTCCTTGAATACATCAAGCCACAGGTCAACTTTTCTTCACAACTCTCACTGAACAGCCCTTTGAGAAGACAACATCTGCAATTAGTTTCAAATTTTTCTTCTAAATTTTTTCATGCTTGGTTTGTATTCATTATCTCCTATGTGCCAAATATTTCCTTTCACTTGCACAGTTTTCTTCACTTATTTTTCCCAACCTTGCCCACATATTCCCACAAGGCAACAACATTCTCCCATGGTAATGCTTTTGGAAGGCCACAAGGTCCATTTGGAGACCTTCCTTCTGGACTCTATATACTTATCACTTCTATGAGGAGCATGAGACAACTGATAGCAATGGTAGAACATTTCTGTATATTATGTGCACAGCAGACCTTTCACACTTTTAAAAATCCGTGTAAGCCTTTGTAAGGCAAACTTGACAGCTCTGCAGAATAGAAAATAAATAGATTTCAAAGTTTAATGAAAATCACTGTCCTTGAGTTCTCAAATAACAGTGAGAGTATCTGAGTGAGGGATAAATAATACCACACCATGAAAGGGTGAACTGGCATTTCAAGTTTGGGTTTAAAGAAAGTAAAAAGGGTGCCAAGGATTTTTAAGCATTTACTTATAAGCTGCAGTTTTGTTTTGTTGTTTTTTTTTTGGTTTTTTTTCCCTGAAATGCCACAGCAGCAAAATAATGACATCTCCAGGCTTATGTGGGGTATAAACAGGCAAAGAAAGTCCCAGAAGTAGGTTGACTCAGCAGTACCTGACCAGACTGCTGGCTGAACTGTGGAAATATCACTGCTATTAGGAATTAAGTGCTGAGGCTCTGTCAGCTTTTGTAAAGTTCTCTGTGCCATTTGAAAAGGGAACTTGGAAAAGAAAACTGGCTTTTAATTTTAATGTTTGACTAATTTATTTAAATAGAACTCTGGGTTGCATTGTTGAATGTGAATGGGCATCCCAGTGGAATTAAAAAAGTTAAATTCTTCTCTTTAATATCAGTTCACGTATGTGGACATCAGTGTCTGCATGTTAATCTTTTCAGTATTAAAACAATTTCAGTAGTCATTAAAAATATGCCCCTTTGTGTTATCTTCTGAATGAACAAACTCCAGTTGCAATGCAAGATGGATATTTTATCTTTTCAGATCCGTCTTCTCCCTGGCCAGACCCTCCTATTTCTCCTCTTATTTGCTAGGAGATTTCCAGTCAGTAAAGATCCTCTAATATTTCTGATTTTTTGCATGAAATCACAGAATTACACAGTCATAGAGATTGGAAGGGACATCTGGAGATCAAGTCTAAACTCTTGCTAAAGCATGTTCCCTGCAACGGGTTACATGGAATAAACTGAGAGGAAAAGAATGATGAATGTTTATCAACTCTCTCTCACTTCTCTTTCATTGTCATTACCTTTGTTTTCTTTCCAGGGTCACTGATACAGTTGCTCAGTTTTAATCCCATCTTCTTCCTTCCTGATCACTCCTCTAATTCCTTTAGGCTGGAATTTTAATTATATCCTTTCTACGAGAAATGTCCATGTAGGCCACCGTCACTTAGCATACTTCAGAGCTGTCTTCCTCCTGCCTTCTCCTGCGGGCTGACAGCAGAGATCATTTCTGTAATTTTCTTGTTAGTTTTCTTGACTTTCAAGCTGACAAACAGAAAAATGTGGCCTTTTGTTCTCTTCTTCATTGTCTTTGTAATTTTTCATCCCTCTTTCTGTTTACTGTTATCTTGTCCATACCAGGATCTATTTTTTTAAAATAGATAACAGATTTTATTTCATTTTACAAGTTCGATGCAAAATGCATATTGTGGGAATGTGACTCTGACACTGCCACTATATATATACAATTGATGATCATTAAGCCTCTTCTTTTTTTAGCGTAACTTTTCAAGTTTCAACCATTGTAAATTTTAGTGCTTTGTCACCATCTTGGCAAACTTGACCATTGAAAAAATTCAACAGAAAATATGTCCTTTTTTATCGTATCAGAGCCCAAAATATTCCTTTTTTCTTCATGGACACATAATAGATTTTACCTTTAACTACAAACCTTGTTTTTCCCTACGTTAAATGATGCCTTATTGGTGTCATATAATGACCTTCTAATTGTGCTCAGCTGGGCACAAAGTTATAACAGTAAGTTGAGGGTTTCAACACAGCTGTTGATATATGTTTTCTGCTGTTGGAATAAAATTTGCCCAAATTACTTTTGAGAAGTTGTATCTCTGAGTGCTCATACTTTTGCTCAGCTGTGGGATAAGGAGAGTTCAAAAATCAAGTGTTAATGCTGGTTTGTAGGTTTGTTAGCCACTCTTATTCTCCAAGCAGGTTGCTAGCTCAAAAAAGTGCTTCATAAAGTTTGAAGCCTGAACAAAAGCCAGGCTGTAGCAATAACTAGGCCTGGGGAACTTCCCCTGCAAGTCCTCAGGCAGAGCAGAGATTTCCCTATCAGCAAGAAACCATTGCTACTTCTCCTTTTTGATGTAGTACACTTTCCTTTCCCACTTTTCTTAAATACACTGTTCACCATTAAATCATAGTTCCTGGTAACTACAGCACCTAGACAAACAGAGAATGCTTAAGGATGAGAAGACTTGATTTCTACCAGCTGCTATGTGTGCATGAAATCAATGAAGTGAATCAGGTTCTCTGTCTTGCTGCAGGATGTCCTGAAGTGTTTTCCTCCACTTACAGGCAAAGAAGTGGTCCACAAACAAGATTTGCAAATAACAAAGCTGGAGAGGGCAACAGAACAATCTCTTTCCTATTGTTTTATTTCATATTGTGATATTGTTTATTTTTTTCATGTTTCTGTTTTCCTGGGGGATAGAATGGGGAAACATAACCAAGTGTAATTCAAGTGGGGAACTAATCCTTGGATTTGAGCCATACGGCTGAATTCATCCTTAACTCTGGAGCTGCAGTTTCATTGTCAATGACATGAGCACAACCCTTCACATTAATTACTGCCTTTTAGTGACTGATGGGCTACCTATTACTCTGTATGTTCTATTGCTTTTGAAAAAAAATAAAAAACTCACCGCAGGAGATCTGCACTGTGTATCTTAATGCATATTTTTTTCCCTACATTTGCAGAGTTTCCATTTTTAAACCTATTTCACAGGATCTCGTATTACTGCAATTCTGGCACAGTTGTGATGCTAACATATGCCTCTTAAATGGAGGAACAATGAGTGCAATCCAAAAAGCAAAGGGAATGGAAATCTTCAGGAGCAGATGAATAGCATTATGAAACACTCTTTCAGAAATGAAAGAGCAAATTCTTCATGGGCACCTTGTGCAGCCAGATGGATGCAGGCAAGTATTTAGGCTCTCATCTGTAGGGCACTCATGCTGAGTATGTGTGACACATTCTAATAGTTGAAATGCTTTAATTGTTTACCTCAGAAATACTGAATTTGGTTGCTTTATGAGCATTCACAGCATGTTGTTGTTGCTAGGTAAGCTTGTAGATGTTTTGGCAAGGAGAATGTAGGGAGTTAAGTATCATAAGGCAAAAACAGAATCATAGAATATCCTGAGCTGGAAGGGACCCATAAGGATCATTTGAATCAAACTTCTGGCTCCACACAGCACCACCCAAAATTCAAACTCTATGTCTGAGCGCAGTGTCCAAGCACTCATTAACTCAAGCACTGGGACCGTGCTCACCGCCCTCTGGTGCAGACCCTTTCGCTGACCCCCAGCTGCCCTCCCCTGATGCAGCTCCATGCCGTTCCCTCGGCCCTGTCGCTGTCACACACAGCAGAGCTCAGCGCTGCCCTCCGCTCCCCTCATGAGGAGGCCCATATGTGCCTCCGTATGTTTGCTGCTTGTGAGTCTGCAGCCAAAGGTTGAAGATGAAACATCTTCTTGTTCATGCTGTTTTGGCACTTGCTGTGGATTTCCATGTGTGAAAACCCAGACTGGCCACTGCTGTCCCAGACAGAGATAGGGTCTGGCAGTAGAATGAGCACAGCACGTTACTTAATGCTGCAGGTGGCTGATGGGCAGTGGGTGCCTGGGCCTAGCAGGAGAGGAAGGTAGAGCTTTTCCCAACACACACATCCAGGTGTCCCCCCAGGCTCTGCTTTCCTACTTTGCTCAGAGCAAATAAAAGACAGAAGAGTGAGTAGTAAACATACTGTGAGAGATTTTGCTTTTATTTCAGCTGTCTTGAACAATGTCTTTCTTGCAAAGGAGAAATGAAGCGCTTTGCAGGCAAGGACCATAACTTATATATAGAGTATAGCAGGAATTATAAAGAAATCTCTGCTTGTGAAGTTATTTGGATTTGGAAATCACTGAGAGTTAAAAAACATGCACACCGTGGTAACTCTTCACAAGTACTCTTCTCAGAGTAGAAAGGAACTTTTAAACTATTCAATAATAAAAAAAGGATATCAAGCAATACAAATCCCATTTTCTGTTAAAAATTGAAGTTTTTTTTTCTACAATCTTACTGGAAATTGAATTTTGCATGATAATTTGGTATTTTAGTTAAAATTATTATAAAATTAAAAATCTATATAGAACTCCAGTCTATAATTTCAATATGTTGGTGTTCAATATGCTGGAAAATATTTTCAAGTTACCTTTTATCTGATAAATAGAAAGATTAAAACTGTACTGGAGAAGGAAATTGTGTCAAGGGATTGAAAAATGTTTGTCTCTTTTGGGTTAGTGTCCCAGAATTATGTGATATAAATTGACTTGACTGTCAGTATTTCCACAAAGTAGGAGGTATTTATAACAATATTTCTGTTACAGGGGGAAGATACACTACAGTAATGCAATGCTAACTTGTCTTACTATGCATTGGTGTGACCCCATGACTATCCTCATCTTTGTCACAGGGAAGTTCTCCTGCTGTGCCCTGGTGAGGGCCACAAAGATGGTCAGGGGGCTGGAGCACCTCCCCTTTGAAGACAGGCTGAGGGAGCTGGGCTTGTTCAGCCTGCAGAAAAGAAGGCTGCGGGGTGACCTCATTGCAGCCTTTCAGTACCTAAAGGGAGCCTACAGACAGGAGGGGAATCAACTCTTGGGAAGGGTCAATAACAGCAGGACAAGGGGAAATGGTTTGAAGTTGAGGGAGGGAAGATTTAGGTTGGATGTCAGGGGGAAGTTCTTTACTATGAGAGTGGTGAGGTGCTGGAACAGGCTGCTCAGAGAGGCTGTGGATGCCCCATTTCTGGAGGTGATCAAGATCAGATTAGATGGGGCCCTAGGCAACCTGGTCTAATATTAGATGGGGAGGTCGGTGGCCCTGCCTGTGGCAGGGTGTTTGGAGATTTATGGTCCTTGAGATCCCTTCCAACCTGGGCTATTCTGTAGTTCTGTGATTCTGTGGTGAGCACACAGTGGTTTATAAAACAAGACATAATGTGCAGCTTTTCACATGCACTCTGCATCAGCATCATTTTTTGCCCTCAGTGCTAGTGCTGATGGGAATCTGACATACTCAAGAGAAAAGGTGCGTAAAGTATTGTCTAATATGAATGCATGGCCAATTCTACAAAACACAGCTTCAAGTTAGCTGAGAAATAAAGTGCAAAGGAAACATAATCCAAATGAAGGCCAAGTACAAAGTCAGACTCATGTTTGTTTTTGTCCAAATGATTTTAGTGATGATTTTGCTTCATTATTATAGAAATGGAGAATAATGAGTGATGATTAGCAACAGCAGAAAAAGAGTAGAAAGTTTTGTTTTTTTGTAGTGTTTTCTTACCCATGCATTTCAAGCACTTGTCAAGCATACACATAACCACTTTAATGAAAATAACTGTTGGCTTAGGTCATCTGGATTTCATTTGTGTAGCAAGTGGATGTTCTGTTGGTATTTACTGGCTGGCTGGAAACAGTAAGTTGCAAAGATTCACAAGAGAAAGAGAAGATGGGAGGGGTGTAAATGCATTTTGGGAAGGTAGTAGTGAGCCTTGAAGAGCTCTAGGAAACAAGTGTTAAGAGAAATAAAAGGATATGAGAATTCACTGAGTTTAATGAAGAGATGACTAAGATGAATCTTCTTTATATATACCAGAAAGTAATTGAAGAAAGGGAAGAATAAACATGTCTTTCTATCTGCTGTAAATTAGATAGGAATTATAAGTTCATACCAATTTCTGAAGAGTACAATGGAATTCAAACATGAGGAAAATCTAATGGGTTTAAGGATTGACAGGCATTAGAATATGTGTCTTGTTTTGGGAAGTGCTGAAATACCAGTCCATACAATGAGCGTCTGTGCCTTTAGGTATGGATCACAGGATATCCTTACAACCCTGTTTAAAAAACTTGAATGTATGAAGGATCACTTCTGTATGTAAGGTCAGTTCTGTTCTGGTAATACAAGATCGGACAATTCATGTAGATAGAATACTTGCAGTTTTACAGAAACTGAAGTTTTATAGATATAGATAAATGAAGCCAAAGTCCTGGTCACTTCAAAATTATTCCTTTACTAATTATAAAAAAAAAATTGACCTATGCATAGCGTCAGGATTTTACAAACCTTTCAGGTGTTGCACTTGCAATTTACTGTGTCATCAAAATCCATTCACAGTAATGTAACCTTTACTCACATTCATTTTCGCAGAACACAAAATCTGCTAGCAATTTGAAAATACAAATGTGAAAAGCATCAACAGTAAAGTAAACCTTTCCAAGTTTACCTCAGCATGGCCTGAGCTGCACTGCTACACTGACAGTGAGATGCTGGGGCTATGGTTAACTGCAGCATAGTGTTGCTACTAGAGGATGGCTTTTTTCCACCACCCTTGCCCAGCACAGAAGTCCTAGTGGGGGTGCTGAAGTACGTATGCGAATGCCACTTTGGACTGAAAGATGAAAGGAATATATAGTCTCTTCATTCTGTGAGACACTTCAGTTGGCTCCTAGCATGTTTCTACTTTAGGGGAGCAGGAACACCATGCATGTTTTGAGGAAAATCTGATCATCCTGAGCAGAATACATGAGGAAAGATGGCCTTTCTGAACAACTTCCTCCATACCTCCCACTTGCCAGTACTATTTCTTTTTATCCTATATGTAGGGTTAATCATGCCCAACTCAGCATGCACAGTGTTATTATCTATGAACAGAGAGTGGCAATGATAACAACCTTGATTACACTCATGGCACAACACCAGTAGGCTAAAAGCCTCCTCTAGAGGCTCAGATTTGTTTCCAGCATGAAAAGGTTCCTCCATTCCCTGTCTATTTGAGGCCCATAAATCACAGTGTTATGTAGGACCAGCCACTGTTTGAAAGAAACAACTGTCTGATGGCTTCGGGCTTTGAGTTGCTAGGCTGCAGGAACATTCTCCTCCTGCTGCTTTCTGTGAGCCACAACCAGAAGTGAAATGCTGTCACTGAGATGAAGGGCTGCCTTCATCTGATCTCTATGCTACCAAATTACTCCAGTGCCACACTGTATTTTATGTCAGTACCTATTTTATTTTTCAAAATTGAAAAAAATGTAAGTACTTTTTTTCCCTGAATTCTTGATGCCCAGGGTAACCTAGCAACTCCTAATCTTATGTCATACTACAGCCTGCAACTCTGTTGCACATTCAAGCTAACAAGCAAGCAGGGTAGCATTTCACTTGCATATGATCCATCTAGACTCAAGGCTTTCCTTTAATTTCAGAAATGACAAAGATTCCTCCCTCCTCACACCTCAGCCTTATTACCTCTCCCATATCCTCAACATATTAATGGAAAAAAAAAAAAAAAAAAAAAAAAAATACATGGTCAGTAATGGTTTTATTCTCTTTCTTTTGGGCAACACTAATTGTCCAAAGGCTCTCGGTGTTCACTGGAGCTGAATAGCTGAAGTTGTTTGCATGGGATTCGTAGTCTGCAGCACCTTGCAAGCTGATAATCACTGGAAATATGAGAATATATCCAGAAGCACATCATGCAAAATAAGGAAGCTCAAAATGTACCTGTGGAAAAAGCCTTCTGGAAAAAAAAAAGCCTTTTAGTACATGGAGAGCTCAAAAGGGTGGAACAAGAGCACTGCACACCTTCTCCCTGATGGCAAGGTGTGTGGGTGAACTCCTCCCAAAGTACAGGAAGGAAGACCTCTGCCTTGGTCTGAGGGCTCTTCTCCAGCTGTGTGAGATGTTCTCAAGGCTGGTGAAAGGGAGAGGGGTGCCCACATTGCTGCATACCTTGTGGGTGTTTTGATGGGATTTTGGGTGCTGGGAGGTTGGTGTTTGTGTCTGCAGCAAGGGTGATGAGAGGACTGAATTAGCATGGTCTCTCAAAGTTTATATATCACTTGGAAGTAGAAAACTTCTTCTGGGCTTGGACAGCATTCACCTCTGAAGTAGCTGCTGGAGAGTATGAGTAAGAGTATAACTAGTTCAGAAGGGGGGATAAGAGCATTTTACAGGCAGATGTTCAAATGATCTTCCAGTGACATAAGGAACCGTGATGTTTCTTTAAATCTACAGGTAGTAATTTCAACTGAGGGTATGGCTTAAATATTTTATTGTTTTGTACTTGACAAATCTTCTATGTTTTCTTCTATGTTTTGAATTTTTAATTCAATAGCTTTTTGTTACTGTTGTTGCTGTTGTTCATTTTTTCTTTTACTGTAGGTCTCATTTCATTAATTGTTCAGTATAAATACAAGACAACCAGCACGACTTCACCAATGGCAAGTCATTCCTGAACAACCTGGTGGCCTTCTACGATGGTGTACCTGCATCAACAGACAAGGGAAGAACCACTGATATCCTCTACCTGGACTTCTGTAAGACCTTTGATGTGGTTCCTCATAACATTGTTCTTTCCAAATTGGAAAGGTATAGATTTGAGATGAGGAACTTGTTGAAAGATCATACACAGAGAGTGGTGGTCAATGACTCAATGTCCAGATGGAGATCAGTAACAAATGGTGTCCCTTGGGGGTCAGTACTGGGACCAATGCTCTTTAATATCCTCATCAAT
Organism: Centrocercus urophasianus; assembly: GCF_019232065.1. Classification (NCBI taxonomy): domain Eukaryota; kingdom Metazoa; phylum Chordata; class Aves; order Galliformes; family Phasianidae; genus Centrocercus; species Centrocercus urophasianus. The sequence continues at coordinate 4,339,598 of NW_024884767.1, read as the reverse complement.
GACATTGACGGTAGATCGAGTGCACCCTCAGCAAGTCTGAGGATGACTCCAAGCTATGTGTTGCAGTTGACGTACTTGAGGAACAATATGTCATACAGAGAAACCTACGCAGGCTTGAGCAGTGTGCCCAACAGAAGTTCATGAAGTTCAACAAACCTAAGTGCAATCTCTTGCACCTGGGTTGAGGCAACGCCCACTATCAATGCAACCTGGTTCTGTGCTTCTGTTTTTTTTGTAACATAAATGTAAGGATGAAGCACAGCCCTGATGAAAAGGACTTGGGGATACTGGTGGATGGCAACATGGACATGAGCCAGCTGTGTGCCCTCACAACCCAGAAAGCCAAACATATCCTGGGCTGACTCAAAAGAAGTATGGCCAGCAGGGCGAGGGAGGTGATTCTGTCCCTCTATTCTGTGCTAGTGAGACCTCACCTGGAGTACTGCATCCAGATGTGGAGTCCTCAGTACAGGAGAGACGTGGACCTATTGGAGCACATCCAGATGAGGGCCACAAAAAATTACTCAAAGGATGGAACATCCCTCCTGTGAGGACAGGCTGAGAGAGCTGGTGCTGTTCAGCCTTGAGAAGAGAAGACTCCGGGTAGACCTGGTAGTGTCCTTCAGTACCTAAGGGGGGTCTATAAGAAGGAAGGTGACAGACTCTTTAACAGGGTCTCTTGTGACAGGACAAAAGGAAACGATTTCAAACTAAAAGAGGGGAGTTTTAGATTGGACATAAGGAAGAGCTTTTTTACAGTCAGGGTGATGAGGCACTGGCACAAGTTGCCCAGAGATGACGTGGAAGCCCTCTCCTTGAAGGCATTGAAGGTGAGGCTGGACAGGGCTCTGAGCATCTTGTTGAGCTGTAGGTGTCTCTGTTGATTGCTGGAGGGTTGGACTAGATGATCTTTAAAGGTCCCTTCCAACTCAAAGAATTCAATTCCCCCACCCCCCACCAGAATTGTTTTTTCTTGTTTGGTGAAACATAAGTTTCAGTGAATATCTCTGGCACTGCTGAATTCTGCTGAATACCTATGTTGTATTTATTTGATTTTAAAAGTTGTGGTGGGAAAAGAGATTATTTTACTGATTACATGTCTTCTAGATATTAATATTCTACAAGATGAAGGAACGTTTTCCTCTTATGGCATTTGGTGCCAATGCCATTCCCACACATCTCTTCATTGATTCAAAACAGTTGTGTGATATTATATTCCCAGTCTTAGGCATACAATCTGAGTTTAGAAACATGGAGCTAAAACAAGGTTGGACTCATTTTCATTGTTCCAACAGCATGAAAAGGACTGTAAATTGTGAATGAGAAAATTTCACTTCCATCTCTTTGACACAGGCAAAATTTGTTAGGAAACTTAATTTGTAAAGAAGTAGTATAAGTAGCTTATATCCGCTGTTCCATTTGCTGCTGACTGTTCAAAGTCACAAGTTCCACCAGTGTTTTACTGAAAGACTGTGCATACTTGGATAAAGCCTATTCAGTAAGTGAACATCTCCCAGCATGGTTTCTCAATGACCATGATTTGTGCTGAACAACAAATGAGCTATTTCATTAAGCTTGTTGTCAGTGACCTTCTGATGAAATGGTAATGGTAATTACTGCTCATGCAGCATATCACGTTGATACTTGGTAGGGCCACAGTCTGTTAAGTGGCCAAAGGATTATCTTAGTCTTCAGCTGTATTTGGGAAAGAAAGGAAGAAAAAAAAAAAAAAAAAAAAAAAAGGAAAAAAAAAGGAAGGAAAATCTAAAAGAATTCTTTTTGGCTTCTGAAAGATCTTGAATATTTGAGAATGTTGAGGATGCAGAGATTTCTGTACTGATACTTTCAGGAAAGAATGAACTCTTGTATAACCAATGAATGTACAGATGTTATCGTTATCATATATACTGGAGAGTTTGGCTATACAGTTATTGTACCAAAACAGTGTAGACAGAATGCTTACCCATATCCTGGGCTCTCTATGAAACTCCAGAAGAGGGGATCTCCAGAAGAGATCCTTCCCTGCTGGTAGTCAGCTCTTAAATGCATCCAGAGTGGTGCAGCCAGGCTCCACCCCTTCCGGCAGCACAGGAGAATTGCCTTCACCTGTGCTCCATGGTTGACTCAGTGCTCGCCTCAGGTGGTCAATCAGAGTTCAGGCCGTGACTCAGCAGTTCCCATACAACTCTAAAGTAGCACATGCTGAAAAAGCATTTGTGTATGCATCAAAGTTCCATGAAGGTACAAACAGAGCGCAGCCAAGATTGTGCAGAGATTGTGCACCCCTTGTTGAGGTGGAACTCACTGACTGTAGCATTGGGGCTGCTGCTGCTGCCAAGGGGAGAGTACGTGTACAGCAATGTGTGCTTGGGCAACTGCAGTCCTCCTGATCAGAAAATCCATAGGACACTTGGCCAGAAAACGTATATCACCTGCTCACCTTTCTTCTCTTCCTCCCTCTCTTTCCCTTTCAAAGCCTATCTTTCTTTCATTTCTTTTTCCTTCCTTCCTCCCTCCCTCCTTCCCTCCGTCCTTCTCTCCCTTCTTGGGGCCAACTTTGTGATGCTGGGTTGCATATATCCCATGGGGAGATGTGCTGTGGGCTCACTCAAGGATGTGGATGTGCCTGGCATTCACCTGCTTGAAATAAAAAATAAACACAGGAAAAGAAAATAAAGAAAAAAAATGCATTGAGTTGAACAAAATCAAAACATTTTTTTGCCCAACTGGGTACTTTTGTTTGAAGAATAACTACAGATGAGTAAGGTAAGCCTGTAGAGATAGTCTTCAGGACAGCTTTACGTTCCTTGGAAACAAAGATTTTCAGGCATGTTTGTAAAGCTTTTGGAGTCAGCCTTCACTCTGCAAAGTCCATCCAGAGACACCTAGGAGGGGATGACTCACGAGAAGAATCACTGACACTTACTTCACTGGCAGCTCTAAGGATAGGAGTGAACAGCACAATTCAACTGTGTTGGATGAAACAGAATATTTTTATATCCTATTATAGGTGAGAAAGTATGACAAGCTTGTAGAAAGCTGCCCAGAGAATCTCTGCAGGCTGTATTTTGCCATGCAGCTCCATTGAAGTAAATAGTGAGTTTGAAGACAGGAGAGATCTGACATGTGTGAGAGTGTCTGAGCAACACTGGTTGATGTTCCAAAGCACAGGGCAACCTCTGGTCTCCAGAGGGAATGAGGAAGCAGTTCCTCTGCCCCATGGATGCATTTTTCTCTTTACCACTGAATGTTGATTTCTCTGTGATCTGTAAGAGGCTTAATAACTAACTCTTAATAATTTTATTTTTCATCAAGCCTTACATTCAGAAGAGAGGAAGCCATTCCTTGGAAAGGAAAAGCTCAAATGCTGCTCACACTGCTTCACCCACCTGTACTTACCAGTCTCCTTCACCACACTGCAGGGAGAGTTCCTAGCATTAAATAGTTCATTAAGTGGGAGATATGGTCTTCCTTCCAATGAAAAGAGAGGACATACAGTACCAAGCAAATCCAGTATTTTTTGTGTAGACAAGGTCTAGGTGACATGTTACAGGGGAAATAAAACACAGTGCAACTCATTTAAGACATTCTGCTCACCAGAAATTGAGGTTTTGAAAAACTCTCAAGCAACTTAGTACACCTGCAAAATAATATGAATCTTTTCTCTGTGTTTGAAACTAGGGCGAATTATACCCATGTGTATACTGAAAAGTCTTTGCAGGTGGGTGTGTTAGTTCAGCTTTTGACTGCTGAATCTTGGATACTGAACTAATGGTTTTGAGATTTAGTAACTCACAGCTGTAGTTTTCTTATCTTTCACACTGTTTTACCTTGTGAAGCAGAAGCAACCAGGCAGCAGAATTTAAAACAACCTCATGCAGGATGTTACTGTTTGTTGTACCTCATTTTGCCAGAAAGGCAACTAAAATGAAAATCACTAATTTCCTAAGAATAAAACATGCACTAGTAAAATAATAAAAATAACAAAAATACCAATAAATTGTTAATCAATTTCTGTCAATCTCAAATCAAGTAATGCTGTTACTCCTAAAATATATGACCCTCTCATATTTTCTGTGTGTGTTTCACAGTATTTACCAGAAAATTCTTGTGCAAAAACTTGGTTGAGCAGTAAGGAATTATACAATGACTGCTGCAATGACTACTGTTAGTTATATTAATTGCTGTTTAACATTTATGAAATGTGGGATGCATAGCTTTTCTGTCCACCTTTCCCAGTGTAATTTTTTTTCCTTTTTTGATTAATTCGTGTATACTCCCTGAACAATCTCCACATGCTAGGTAGCAACGAGTATAAAACCCATCTTGAGGTACTGGATTATTTCCTACCATTTAAAATTCACTCCTTTCATGTTTTCTTGTCGCTTTAGATCTCCTACTGTTCAGCCGCAGTGCCTGCTAACAGTGAAGCCATCTGTTTCCTGACTTGAAGTACAGTCGCAAGTAAAGGAAGCTTTTGCACATTGCCAATGCCATCATGGCATACACGCTCCTGCCCTGGTGCAGGCTCTGGAAGACATCTGTTTCACATGCAGTTTGCCTCTGTGCCATCCATTTGGTTATATTTGAGATTTGTATGCATTACCAGTATAGATCACATGCTGGAAACAACACTCATGTCAGATTTCATAAAAGAATTGAATCTGAAATGCTGAGATGTGGCAGCTTCACTTCAAAAGTATGTATATATATCTGTATGCCTTTTATATGAAGTTTTTGCTCCCAGTTTTCTAGGAAGTAATACCTTTCACTTTTACTTCATTAAATTTCCTTCCTACTTATCTGTCTATACACACTTGAATTCCTAAAAACATGTGCCATTGCAATAATTCAGTCTGATTCATGGCTTTATGGTTTCTTTCCTTTCAAACTTTTCTGTTCATTTGGTTTAGTGAGAAGTACTGGTGGTAGGAGGACAGTTGGACTAGATAATCTGAGAGGTCTTTTCCAAACTTAATATTCTATGATTGCATGATTCTATGTGTGACTGGCATATATGTATTTCATTTGATTTACATTATTCAGGGTTAATACAGTCCTGAAGCCTTTTGCTGATCTGATCAGAATATGCTGAGTTTCTCCCTTTTTACCTGCATTTGTATGTAGTTTTGTACAATATAGTGCTGAATGAAAGTCTATGATGTCACCGTTTGGCCACTGCTCTCTTTTGAGTATCTTTATTATGCGTTTCCCAGGGAAACTTCACTAACTTGCATCTCCGCATGAGAATCAAATGACTGAATGCTCTTCACTGGTGAGTAAATGAACTGATATAAGTAAAGAGAAGGAAAGATAAAGAATCATAAAATGCACTTCATCTAACTGAGTTTTACATCTGTATTCTTCCAGTGTATGGTAGGATGGGACATGGATTTCAGAAAATACAATAGAAATAACAGTTGTAGTAGTACACTGTGGCTTCCACTGTTCAGTTTTTCCTAAGAGCTGGAGAGAGATGACCATATCTCCTGTGGAGCATAAAATGTATCTGAGCAAACCTGGACTACTGGTAAGATTCAGCTGTGCAGCAACCTGGCTCAAGGATCACTTGAAAAGGGAAAGAAATGTATCTGATTCTTTTTCTTTTTAAAAAATAATATATAGAGGAGGTCTAATGGAAACTTTTAAAAGAAAATATTTCTTCTTGGACTTTATTTAGGCTATAAATTCAAAATTCAGGCCTATCTTAACTCAGATAACTCCTTTTTAGCTGGAAAATTCATAGCACTGTCATATAAGAAGTACCAGTGGTGCCTGATTATTTGACAGAAAGAGTTATCTCTACTACACTGTTTAACATTTTTTCTTTGCTTGCCTTTTTTGCTAACAGTTACTGAAGGTGAGTGCATTAGAAACACCTGGGTGTAGCAATGACCTTTGTTAAGATTGACCACTTTCTGCCCTTTTAAGTTTTGTGTCCTGCTAACAAGCTGAAACCTCTTTCCAGGAGAGCCAGAGAGGCTGAAGCTTCTTGCTTCTCTATGTGGGTTGAGGATGAAAGAGACGAATGACAAGTAAGGTAATAGGCAGCTTCTTTTCCACACATTGTGTTTTAGAAAAGTCATTTCTGATGCAGAGTAGCTTGAAAAGAACAAGGTGTTAGTATTGATTCAAATGTAAAACAGTGTATTTTAATTTCCTGTGAATATTTCTCCAAAGAAAATTGAGAATAAGATGGAGAACACAGTAAAACTGTGTTTGTTGCAGTTCTGATATTCAGATAGTGAGACAGACTTAACTCAGGGAACTGTTCTATGTGTTTTCAGTAGTGGCTTTTTCCAGTAAAACTGGCAGTTTTATAACACAGTTATGGTTTCAAAACACAGCAATGCAATATTCTGGCTGAAATCAGAGACAGACTACGTATTTTATGTCTGTATGTTTTCAAGCCTTAACAGTAAAGCTGCTTGTTAGTCTTTTTTTAGAACTTTGGAAATGAAACCATGCTAATGATGTCAGAAAGAAAAAAGAGTGATGCCTCAGGAAAAGCCAGTTTCTTTAGTTTCTTTCTAAAGAAAAATGGAGTTCTTTCCAATAGCCAGTTTTTAGTTCCACTGCAGATTTCTGGTGTGGATGCAGGATGATCCTAGCAGCTAAGATGGATCAGTGCAGGAGTATAGTGTATAGGAGTATAGTAGTAGGAGCTATTGGGAATAGGTGAACGGTTGGACTGGGTGATCTTTTAGGTCTTTTCCAACCTTGGTGATTCTATGATTCTATGATTCTATGTATGCCTGGCACTTAAACAACAATATTTTTATTTTTATTATTAGATTTCTCCCACTAATAGACAAATCAATTATCATTTATATAAAGTCACTATGTCTAATCACTCACAGTAGTCTAACATGATGATTATCTAAGATCCCTGAAGCAATCATTCTACCTTCATTCTCAGATTGGAATGACTAATGTGCGTTTGTAAGTATGGGGTAAATTAATAATTTTTTTTTCCTAGTAAAAGACTTCGATGTATTGTTTTTCTTTTGGGCTGGATGTGATTTATTCAAAAGGAAGCTTCGCCCTACAAAGAGCAAACAGCTGTTTGGGTGATGAAACTGCTATATGTATACAGAGTGTTTTGATAGCCAGCCTCTTGATTCTAGAGGTGAGATATGTACTTTCCAGAGGCAGTGAGTATCAAATTTCTGATTCATTCTCCAAGCAATCATTTTTAGATAATGCAATGACCTAAATAAAAGGTTCAGCCTTTGGGGCATGAGTGGCAACGAGGCCAGTTTCACACGGCGTTTAGGTATTAATCTATATTAGCAGTCATTTTCCTGGTCAAATGAGAAGATTGCACAACGACAGCTTGAGGCCTGAACCAGGGAGACTGATACTATTTTTAAATTCTCTGGGAGGACGCTGCAATTGCGAACGTGCCACCTGAGTCTTTTGAAACTTGTGTGGGAATGCATTAGCTTAAGTCTGTAAGTTCATTTCTGGCCCTAATGAGGGAGGACGTTTCAAGTCTCTATACAACACTGAGCTGCAGGAGGCCACAAAGGACATATCTGTGTCCGCTGGGTGAGAGACTGAGTGTGGTGCTGATGAACAGAACTGTATGTTAAAATATCAGGCAGTCCTTGTGCCTGCTGCTTAATGACTGATATTTTTCTCCTGTGTAGCACTTTCCAAATGAAGAGTGGGAGTGGGCCACTGCCCTAATTGTGGCACGTGTGAGCAGGCTGTGAGGTTGCCCTCCCCAGACCCTGCTTCCAAAGGCTTGGAAATGAACAGCACTTGCAGTCACACTGATGTGGATCTTGGTATCAGACTGAGGATTATTCTCATGTATTTTTCAAACCTCAAACATGCTCTTCCCTGTCAGAGATGTTTGCATTTTCATTAGCTTATACAAAATACCTTGAGACAGTTAAAACAAACATCCATTTAAAGCTTTTAAACAGTACTTTTTCTATCCTACTAAATCATTCAGAAATTTAATTACATTTCATCACTGGCCCAAATATGCAATACTTCTTATCTAGCTGCTATAACCCAACAAGAGGGAGCTGAGATTTTGAAAAGAAGCAGTGAAAAGAAGTCACGTGCAGCTAAAGTAGATATGTGTTCTTGGATGGAAACAGTGTAATATTTTTCATCCTGGTCTTAAGAAGCGATGGTTTGAGTTTATTCAGAATGGAAGATTCCCTTCTCCAAGCTGCGCAGACAAGAAGACCTTTAGTGTATGGAGAGAGACTGTGACATTAACCTGCAAGTGTGCCTAACTTGTGTCTAGGACTAAGAAGGGAGCTTACACAGGGACTTTCTCACTGAAGGTACAGTCACTTTCTGAACAGAAATTTAAGTGGAAGTATTATAAACTCCAGCTGCTTGCAGATATCACAGAAAGCTACAGCAAAGTTTAAAGATCTATTCAAAGAGATCCTTGCTGCTCCACCAGAGGAAGATAAAAAGAAGGAAAAACACAATTCAGCTTGAGACAAAAATTCTTGAAGATTGTTATACATTGAATTGGATGGCATTTACGTACACTTTCTTGGCTAGAAGTCAGATGGAAAGGAATGTTTTTAACATTTTCCGTATAGAAAGATTCTGAAGACCAGCCACAAAGACAGAAGCAGAACGGCGTTTAAGTGACATGCACTGAGAAGAGAAGAAAGAGCTTCTGCTTAGGTGTGTGTGTGTGTGTGTGTGCAAAGCCAAAGTTACATGCCTCCACAGTTCATGTATGAAGTTAACAAGGGGTTACTGAAGAACACACTTAAGATGCTAAAGAGCATGGGACACCTGTTATCTAGGAGATGCCTGTGCCTTCACAAGAGATAAATTAAAATCCTCAAAAACTCTGTAGCTGAAGCAAAGCAATTGCATTTATATGTTATTTACCCTGAAAAAATATCACAAATGCTGATTGTTATTTGACCTTCATTTTTCTGTTTGACTAATCAGTGGGGAAGCAACTGATTGAAAAGATAATGTCACATGTTGTGGGAATGGAAAATCTTTTGTTTCTTCATTTGTTTACAACAGGGTATTCCTTTATGGATGAGCTTCAGTAAGTTGCAATTCCATGTTCATCTGTGTCTGAGAAGTGTCAGAAGATTGTCTCTGACTTTTTGAGAGAATGTGTTGCTTTTTAAGAGACTAGGAAAATGCAAACATTCTTCACTGTGGAATAGTGCATGTGGATCAGAATGGAAATAAAATCTGTTGTTCAGAAGAAGCCTATGGCTATCTCAGCACTAAATTTGAACTTGAAAAAGTGTTGAAGGATTTCTGTGAATGATGGTCAATCCACAGTTCTGCTATGGATTTGATATGTTTCTTTTACTGAGCTACAACTGTAGATTACTGATGACAGTAACTGTAATTTTTAAGAATGAATGTACAAAATATAGATAGCAGAAAATGTATTATGGTGTCATGGTAAGGTGGCTGGCATGTAAACAAACAAACAAACAAACAAAAAAAAAAAAACAGAAAATTTCAGCACACACACAGTTGTGTAGCAAGAATTGTAGTGTTGGATATGTTTTTCATTTAAAAATTGCTATAAAATGAAATGAGAAAGTGGAATATCATCTGGGTCATTCCTAAAACTGGATAATTCCTAAAACTGAAATAGTTGGGGTTTTGGAGGAGCTAGTGAGGACAAATGTGTCTTCTGCAACAGAGAAACTTCATGGAAAAGTGCATATTAGTCATCTGATTAACATGCTGAAATACACAGAAATCTGATCTCAAGTCCTAGCCTGATATTCCTGGAGATATAAAGCATACCTCTGGTAACTCAAATTTTATGTAAGCCTGAGAGTTTTGTGAATGAAAGAATGGTTAAGTGTCCCTTTTCTCTACATATATTTACAATTGTATTAATACCACTATACCTACAATGTTGCTGAATAGTTTGTGAACAGTTTTTGTCTAGAATATATTTTTTATATTTTGTACTAACCAGGGCACATTTATTGCTGTTCATGCTTGCCACAGTGGTGACAACAAGGGTACACCATCTGGAAGAAACCATGGTGAGGAAGTTTGAGTTGACTGACATCTTTTTTTTAGTGAAATAATTGCTTATTATAGCAGACTGAAAAAAATTATGGAAGAGTTGATATATCTGAAATAAATAGCACAGATGAAGCTTTTGCTTCTGTAAAAACAAAGAAGCTCCAAGTCTGTGGCAAGTATATGCCTTACATTTAATACATTGAACACAGACAATTGATGCTTTCCAAATACAGACTGCCAAGTGCACAAAGAGCAAAGTTTAGTCAAAGTTCATCCTCAGGTCATGTACTTAGAGCAGCAATCAATCTGGAAAACCTCTCAATAACCTCCACATACTTCCAGACAAGATCTGGGGTCCTTTGTGTCCTGATTAGAGCATGCAACAGTTAATTTGTTTTAAATAGAAAATTAAACAGTTGTGTAAAGTGTTATATGAGGGTCATAAAATGGTTCTTGAGGTGTATTGGTGAGCACTGCTTGGGATTCTGACTCTGCATCTTATTGCAACAAAAAGGAGCAGGATAACTGAAGAAAATAATTGCAATCTCTTCTTAATGAAAAAATAACGAGAGGAGTTGTCTTGAGAAAGTGCTAAATTGACTAAAAGGATCCTTAATTGGTTTAATTCTTGGAGGCACTGTCCCTCTGTGACGAGGCCATGAAGAACTTGTGCACCTCTGGCAGTGCAAAAAGCATTGCTGGGTCAGGGTGCTAACAGGAGACAGTGAAAGAGCTCCTCAATTAAAACATTAAAAAACATAACTTGTTAGAAGGTGGTGGAAGGGGTCCTCTCCACTACACTGAGTAGCATGGTGATAACAGATGTGAGGCAAGTGAGAGGACTGTCATAGTAAAATAAAGACAAGGACTGATAGTGTTTTAATGTAGATTAACCTAGGGAAGAAACAATAAGCTAAAAGCAGATGTTAAGATGAAACAAAAATAAGTCTAATGCTGGTAATAAGTGACAAACAAGCCTCTGGAAATGTGGTGATTTTATTCACTCAAAACTTTTCACAATTCCTCAAATCTCTTTCCTACAATATGGCTTCCTTTTTCTCCTGATAGTAAAAAGATTCCTCTGAAAGAAAGTTCTTCCTTTTTCAGTACTCTATCTCATAAGTGATGGAAACATCAAGCAGAGCAGCTTAAATGGAGTTTCCATAAACATAGTTTATCTTTTTATGGAGGGAGATTACCTTTTTATCTTTAAAAATATTGCATTCAAATCAACAGTTGCAGGTCTGTGATAGTAAGACAAGGTTTTTTACTACTGTTCAGTATGTTATTTTCCTGTTTTCTGAGCAGTCACTTCTAACAATTATTGAGTGAAATGCAGCAACTTCTGAAGAACACCAAGTACGTCAGATGTTTCCATGAACTGTGCAGTGTGGCCTGATGTGACATCACTATAAGAATAAATGGCAGGTCTGCATAATTCAAAGAGGTTACTGTAGGCATGATGCTATGTAGGATGTGATAGAAGTTCTGGTGTGATTTCAATTAGTTAAGAAAAATTTCAGCAGAATTCTGCATGTTAAATCAGCCACTGTGCAGGAACTCTCTCTGCTGCAATGGAAGGGATCTCATGTATCCCACATTCATCCCACTTCCCTGCAGTTTTCAGTGTGACAGATAGTGATGCAGTAGGTGGGAAGTTCATAATCACGAACTTACCATGAAAGAAAAAGAGTACAAAAACATTGTTTTACTTGAACATGAGGTTGTAGCAAATATGTACTCTTTTCTTCTCTTTCATTCCTTAATGAGCATTATCAGTGGAGAATTGTAAGAAAATTTCAACAATGTATGGAAGAGTTATGCCTACTTATTACAAATAATGCATGCGCACATGTACAATGATTTGCAGTTTGTTACAGCTGTGCACTACCACACACAGTGTCACACATACAAGAATTTTGGGGAATTTTGTTAGTTATGCACAACATTAACCAGAAGGTACATTGCAGAGGATTATGTTCTGCAAGTTTGTTAGCTACCGATAGCAACTATTTTTCTGCTTTAAAGATGCTTGTCATCTGAGGTGTGTTAGCTGCCACATATGGCCAAAGAGACTTGTTATATCATCAGCTAAATAAATGTCAAGTAGTCAAAAAAATCAGTTCCAAAATCACCCACAAACTTTCTGAAAAAATATCCTTCTTCAGAACAATTTAATGAGTGCTCATTAAAAAATCCCTATTCAATGAAAATCAGGATAAGTATCAGGTTTATCAAAGTCTAGATTTATTCCTAGATAATTTAAAGACCCCAAAGAGGACTGTTTATTCTATGGAGAAAAATTTGCCTCGTTCTATACTGTTTCTTCAGATGCTATCTGAGTTTGGGACATGGTCTGGTGGTGGAAAAAGAGGATACAGGATTTGGGGTAGGTGATGAATAGAACCTCTGCTCTGCCCTTTCAAGCCATGAGCCAGCGTGAAGAAGGAAAGGTCTGTGTCATGCAGTGTGTGAGCAGAAGTGGGAGGTTTGAAGAAGATTATGACAGGGCTAGGAATTAAACAGGCCCAGGAGTTGGACACAGCTACCTAGCTAAAAGTGACTTTCACAAGTGGTGAATTTTGGTGAAGATGAAGTTCTTAAAATCTTCACCATGAATGGCAAGAGCATGGGGCGGTAGAGAAGGGGTGTGTTGGTAAAGGCTCTACCAAAAATACTCCATTAAATGTAAAGTTTGCCTTTGTCAAGCAAGAAGCACAAATGATGTTGAGGAGGATCCACCTAAGTGTGGTGTACTCTATAACTATTAGTAACCCTGGGATAACAGAAATTTACGGAAGGATTGTCTTGGTGCTCAGGAAGACCAAACCAGTGTGCCCATTCACTGAGAACACTGGATGAATACTGTGCTATTGCTCAGCTGGCTGGAAGAAAGCACGGAAGGTAACACTTTATTCTTTTAAACTATGGATGCTGATCTGAGTTATTTAACCTAAAGAAACAGGTTAAACAAATGTTTTATTTTTTAACGTTAATTTGCAGTGATACACAAGCAATCTGAGTCTCTAAGTAGAAATAGAAGTGCATGGTATTCCCAAGGTTGTAACTTCAGTGTGGATTTCTCTGACATTATAAACTAAAAGAGCTAGCCTATTTAGTCATAGGAATCTCAAGATGAAAATTATAGCCCTTGTAATGCACAGAAGGAGATGGTTTATACATTAAGAGCCTCAAGTGGGCCATTTGTGATGATTACACCTTCCCAGAAGACATAGGATTCCAAAAAAGATAGTTTCCATACCTACAAAAAGCATTTTTTTCTTCCATCTAGTTTTGCCATTTTCTCACTAAAGAAGATGTCACTTTGTGCTCAACCAGCAAAAAGTGAGAAAGATTATTAAATTTAAACTATGTCACAAAAGAAGAATAAGACATTTGGAATACTGTATCTTTTAATCTGGCTTGGATAAAATTTCAGCATCTTGTCACACCAGTCCCATTATCCTCTGGCATCAGTGTTGTATGACATATCAGAAACTAATCATATAATCCTGGCAAAGACAAGACAGTGCAGAGATTACACTGGATATACAGAAAGGTTGTCAAGCAATCACAGAGTATCATATTTTTCACCGAATATTGTATTTATCTGTTGGATCTTTAACCCAGAATGCCAAATGCAGGCTACTGTAAATCTAACTGTTGGAAAAAACAAAACCCAACAAAGCGAAACAGAACATAACAACTAGAATCTTTGCAAAATCTTACTATGAGAGCAAGAGTGACCTCCTGCCTGAATCAAATCTTGCTTTTCTGTTAATTTTAACAAAGTTGATTTCAACAAAGTTGATTGAACATATGCTATTCCGAAGACTGATTGAATAATTTGAGAAAAAGCAAAATGATATGTAGTTTTAGAAAATACAGTCTTTGTCTTTGTGCTCTCTTTCCTTGACAGAAAGATAAATTTCTGTGTGTATGTATACTTATCTGTTTAACAGAAAGCTAAAGTAAAACAAAATCAGAGCTATCTAATGAGCAAGCATCAGCTGATGTTACTCAAACGCTACACACAAGCAATTTTGAGAGACCTATCGGGGGCACATTGGTGGGCACTGCATTTGTACAGAAATTTGATATTCAAATTAATAAAGTGTCTGCTGAATATTCAACACATTACATCATACATACGTGGGAGACGTAATGCTCTATGCCTTTGTATTTTTGTGTCTACAAGAGTTAGAAATTGCCTGATGTGCAGCAGCACAATGTGTTAGCATCATACACTCGCACCACCTGACATGTTCTGCTCTTGAAGAGGATTAACGGTAACCAGTGACATTCTCAATACACCATTTCATAACAGAACATGCAACTTCCTGTTTTGATGAAGGGTGGAACGTATTTATATCTGTAATTCCTTGCTTATATATATACAAATAAATTTAAACTCAATCTATTTTATATTGTAATCTATTAAAAAGGTCCATTTTACATCATGGGTATTAAGCATACTCAAGTATCCAAGTCCTTGAATTCAATTCTGGATTGACCTTATTAACAATAGATTACCTGAAGTTCTCTTTGTTGGTTCCTCTTTCTTTTTCAGTAACTTGTTGCTTAACAGGTCTCCAAGAAGAGGTTATTAAATAGGGGACAACACGGGGAAAAACATTTTTTAAGAAGTTTAGATAAACAAATCTCTTAAAAGAAGCTCTGTCACAGATTGTTCACTGTTTTTTCCTAACAGGACAGCTATTTCCAATTGAAATCTAGTTTTATTTTTCCACAGTGGAAATGGGAGTTTATTTTTGAACTTTCCTAGTTACAATCGTGTAAAAGGTTCAGGAGAATGCATTCATTTATAGAAATTTATAGCCAAGAAGGCCAAGGTCAATTCCATCCACAGAATGCTGGCTCAGTTGCCAATCATTTCAAACAATGAATGGTTTCCATCAGGGCTTACACTGTGTAATTTACTGAATATTTCAGACTATCCTTTGACATCTTAATTTCTCCAGTAATTCTTCCGTATCAGAGGCAGAAGACTGGTGGTTCAGTTATTTATATTTCCAGAGTGAATTAACAAAAGCAGCTTTCATGGTTTTCTTTGGTGTTTCATAACATAGATATGCCTGATTGGAAAAGAAGGTTTGTGTTGGATTGCCATTGAAAATAACATTAGGATAATTTATGGAAAAGGAATTCACATTATGACTGCATTTGGTAAAGCTGCAGATTGCTTCACTGGTTTTGTAAGTTTGATATTCCCAAGGCCTTGAGATGAACTCACTGCTCTTCTGATGACATCCAATCCCTTACATAAAAAATGTCCTACAACATATTTCCAGCGTTGTTCCTGTTTTCCCCTAAGGAATAGCATGTTACAGAAAACAAACAAGTTTGAAGTTTGGAACAGTGAGTTACTATGTGTAATCTGTTATTTTTATGTGAAAGATGCTTTTCCTTGTTTTAAGCCTCCAGTAAAGTCCGAAGCGGGATGGCATGAAGTGCTGGGCACCTGGCAAGGCTGCTAACTGTATACACATCTGTTTTCCACAGTGAGCACATGGAAATTTCGAAGTATACAGCACTTGTCAGAATCTGTCCCTATGCAATTGTGCTCTTAGATGTAAATATTTTATGGAAATGAAGGCAAGGCAACACAAAGCAGTCAAGTGCATATCTCATAGGCCTCCTGGAAGGATCTCAAGGATTGTTATCAGCCCAGAAATCCACATCCACAAATCATGGCTTTATTCTGAAGCAAGAAATGCTTCAACAAGTGGAAAAAAACAGCTAAGCACTGCATCAATTAATGTACTTCATTACTGGCTGTGAAAGGACAACCTAAGATTGTTTGACAAGACAAATTTTGGAGATTATATGGAGGAACTAATACCCTACAAATAATCAGAGCAAGGCAAGAGTGGCCTGCTCTGTCCTTCTCTGAGCATTCTCTTGTATTAGCTCAGAATAGAGCAGTAAAGCTTGTTCCACTGAGTTACCTCGCACCTGGACTCACAGCCTGCCACTTTCAACTGTTTAATGCATACAATCATTTCCTACACAGTCAAGGGAAGGCATGATGAAGTGCTCGTATAAAAGTAGCTTGACATCTCCTTTGGAATCTGCAGGAAATGAAAACAGCTCACTGTTGTTGAGAATGAAAGACTATTGTTCTGCAAGAGCAAGAACCATTAAGCTAATTACACATTTGCATTGATCGGGTGAAAACTGACTGAAGTTACATTAATACAAGCCTGATATAACCAATTTAGATGTATTTACTGGAGTTTTTACTAGTTTAATTGATTTAAAACCAATTTCATGCACAAACAAAGCCATTTTTCCTTTTTCTTCTTTACAGACTGAAAATTAAGTAATCATTTCAACTTGAGTTATGAGAGCTGTACATTAAAAACGTGTATGTATTGCTGTGCAATACATGACTCTCATAACTACTACAGTGTGTAAAATTCTAGAAAGAGATCTCAAATTCAGACTTCTCAGGCAGGATTGGAATAAGGCATTACTCTGATATGAGGGTCAAATTATAATTTACTGCCAAGCTTGTTTTATGTTGCTCATAGGGGAAAGGAAAAAAAAAGGTATGTTAAATTTTAAGTTCCATATTAGTATAATGGCATAACAGAAAAGTGATGTAATATTTATTTCTGATTAAAATTCTACAAGGACACTTGCCTAGAATGTGTTTCACTGTCATACTTGGGCCTAGTTATCTACTAGAGCGCAGGGGCACTCCTAATAGAAATTGCAAGGGGAGAGGGGAACACACCAAGCTCCTAAAACACATGCCAAAAGTTGCATGTCAAAATATGAGGAGTAGAGATGTCAGTGTCAAAGAGACAGGATGGCAGGGACTCTGGTTCTGCAGCATAGCAGAGAAATTAAGGGCCATTTTTGAGATATAAATAGTGTGTCCATGTATACATAGGCAAGCTCTTGAGCATGCACAGATGAAATAGAAGTACTAGGAGCATGTGTTAAAAAAGTGAAATAATGCTGCAGACTTAGAATTGTAGAAATGCTCTTGCAGAAAAGATAGAGTCTGCAAAAACCAGTACTTATCTTCTGGAGAAAAATAATTGATTCATATCACATCAGGTTAGACAAGCCAGGTTTCTTCTATCTAAGTGTGATTCGTTGCTTCTCTTTAGAGCAAAGTTGCCTCCATAATAAAAATAAATAGAAATTCGTATTTTTCTTCAGTTTTCTTAAACAATTTTTATTTTTCATAATAAAATATATATAATTTACACTATTTAGTTTTTTGATTTAGTTGCCTTAAGTTGTATTTTATTTAGCTCTTAACTTTAAAAGTTACTTTGCATGGCATTATTCAAAATACTGATATAGGCAATTAAATAATTAAGCACTTGTTCAGAGATAGACATAGGAATTGGTTTTTGATTACAAAGTTATCAAACATGATTTGATGAGTAATTTTCTACCCCACTGCAAATGATTTCTTAATGAAATGTACTGCAGCTAGTAAGACAAAATCCACTATTGTTACCTGACCAGAACTGTGCACAGGCTGAAATCATCATCATATCATACTTCAGGGGTGACCTGATTGCTCTTCACAACTCTTTGAAAGGAAGTTACGGTGAACTGGGAGTTGGCCTCTTCTCCTTTACTAGCAATAGAATGAGAGAGAATAGCCTCAGGCTGTGCCAGGGAAGGTTCAGGTTGGATATTAAGAAAAAATTCTTCTCCAGAAGAGTGATCAGGCACTGGAATGAGCTGCCCAGGGAAATGCCCAGTTGGGTGGCTGTCCCTGGAGATGTGCAAGAAATGTGGACATGTTGTACTAAGGGAAATGGTGAGCTCTTGTGAGGCCCCATCTGGAGTACTGTGAACAGGCTAGAAAGCATAAGAAAGACACTGAGCTCTTGGAATGGATCCAGAGGAGGGCCACTAAGATGATAAGAGGGCTGGAGCACCTCTCCTGTGAAGAAAGGTTGAGGGAACTGGGCCTGTTTAACTTACAGAAGGAAAGGGTCTGAGGAGACCTCATTGTGACCTTCCGGTACGTGAAGGGGGTGCATAAACAGGTGGGGTGCAACTGTTTATATGGATTGGTAGTGATAGGACAAAAGGGAATGGTTTTAAACTAAGATGGGGGGCTTAGATTAGATATTAGGAGGATGGCTCTGGGCAGCCTGGTCTAGTGGTTGGCAACCCTGCCTGCAGCTGGAGGGTTGAAACTAGGCGATCATTACTGTCCTTTTCAACCCAGGCCATTCTGTGATTCTATGGCTTAGTGAGGAAATATTGGTGATAGGTGGATGGTTGGACTGGTTGGTATTGGAAGACTTTTCTAACCTTGGTTATCTGTGATTCTACATATCCTCCACAATAATTCAGCCTATAAACTTAAAACCATCTGTTTCTACAGTTCTATTTTATTGGTTCTTTTTCTTTGTAAGCATCTGCACAAGCTCTTCACTTGAGAAAGGTGAATTCTTGTCAATGAACTAAGTGCTCTTATTTTGTTTCAGGGCTTTCTTGGAGCCTCAGGGATATATGCCCTCAGGCATCCTGACCTCTGCATTGGAGTAATGTGGGCTGCTGAAACTGTGGCACAGGCTGCTCTCTTCCAGGTATGCAATCACAAAAATTAAATTAAAATACAAAACAAAAACAGAGAAACTTCTCAGTGCTAGAATTTTTCTTATTCTATGGTCAACAGAGATGCTTCCTGGCTGGAAAATTCTTGACTGTAGGTGTTAATCAAAAGGTGGTCAACCTCCTGTAACTTGGAAACTTTCTTCTTATAGCACAAGAAGCAAAGACAATGCCTGCAGATACTGGGAAGTATTTTTATTCAGCTTCAGAGAATTTTTGCTCTGCTTTTCAGTTGCTGAAATCTCGGTGTTGAAAACATGCTGCTTCACATTACTTATAGAATACAGTAAAATGGAGCCAGGAAGTTAGTCTTTAGGAATAAAATCAACCTTTAATGTAAATTATGTAGTGGATTATCAAACCCTTGTACCTCGTCTAAGAAAAATGTGGCACTCCTATCATACTCCAGATGGGAAGGATTTAGAAGCTGTTTACACAAATTTTTACCCTTAAATTTGCCTATTACACTGAAAACTCACGGAGTCAGAGACTGCCTGCAGCTATGTGTTTGTACAGCATATTAAATGATAGGGTCTGAAATCTCATCTGTTGCAAGGATATAGACATAATAAACATCGTTGGTAATGGAAATTTTGAGCTGTAACAAAAATAATCTGTAACAATTCCTCTACCTAAAAAATTATACTGTAAGCAAGTAGAAAAACACATTCCTCAAAATTTGTGATTGATTTAATGAAACTGTACTTAGTCATTCTAAAATAGTGTCTGTGCTTGTGTTTGGCTGGAAGTGTCAGAGAAAAATTCCCCGAAATCAGTGTTGGTTCCTTTCTTTGCAGTGTATCTGTTTATGCACATCTGTTCTCTTCCTGCTGTCATTATCTCATGGTGCTTTGGGCACTGTCTCAGACAATTCACACACAGAAAGATAAATAACACCAAGTGGGAGAGAAAGAGATGCAATCAAAATATGGTCAAAATTTCAATGTAAGATCTCTCCTTTGGGGCATGTGAAAAATCAAATTCACTTTCAGAAGGGTAAAAAACTCCAAGATGTGTTCTATATCTGTATTGTTACTCCACCTGCAAACACAGAAATGAAATTGTGCTTCAAACTTCATTCCAACTATAAAGGATCTTTATCAATGATGGCAAGTAATTCTGCTTTATTTCCTCTTCCTGGACTACTTTTATATAATCCTGCAAGATGTGATGCTGGAGGTTCACAGCCAAAGTTGTCATAATTCGGCACTGACCATGCACCTATTTTGTCATACCTGAACAAGAAAACAAATATGTTTTAACCCGCTTTTATTCCACAACACCAGACCATAATTCAGAATCAATTTTATATGCCTCTCATTGTCTGTTTCTCTGATGTGACAACTAGACTACTAGCAATGACAATTATGCTATTCAAAGTGTGTGCTGGGATTCAGAGGGAGCTAGGTTCAAAACAAAGTCCCAAGAATGAACACAGAGATAATGCATCATTCCATCACAATGTTCTACCAGCATTCCCAGAGCTGTGACACCACACAAGCCCACAACATTTTTCACCAGGAAATTAGGTTGTTAAACCAAGCATATGGCAATGGGCTTAAGTTAAAAACAAACAAACAAACAAACAAAAAACCCCAACAAACCACAATCGTGACAAAATAACCAGAAACCTCTGCCCCACCTGCCAAATTGTGCACGTGACATTATCAGATATTCTGCACTTGTTTGCTGCCATTCAGACCAACATGTCCTACAGCCTGAGCTTTGTGCTCCATCTCCCCTTACAGGGTCAGTGAGCTGGAAAATTACCACGTGCTGCCACAGTTAGCTCAGCCAGGTCTTGTTATCATCGTTTCCAAGGAATTCATTCTTTCCATTATTCTACATGTCGGGCAGACATCCTTCCATGGAGGATTTGGCTGCACTAGCTGGAAGGGCCAAATGTTAATGGGTTGGTATTTTCAGCAGAATAGCAGCGCAATACATGGAAAAATATACCCAGGCAGCTCATTGACACTAGTTTAAAACCTCTAGACGTAAGGGTTAACATGTGAGGAGTATGTAAACAAGACTCCAATAAACAAGAAGTATCATCTGTGTCCGTATTCATAACCCATAACTTTGTCTTCTCTTTCCTCCTCCTAGATCAGCATAACTCTTCAGATACAAAGAGGCAAGAAAGTGGCATGGATGGCCAGTGACTTTCACAGTACAGATCTGTAGGATGTGTGCAAGAAAATGTACTAACAACCCTGATTTATAAGGGTTTATTGAGCCCCTGGGTGAAACAAAGCAGTTTTATTTCAAGCCTGCTTTACTATTAGTGTGACTGATAATGAAGCATGTGATTGGGGAAATTTAAAGTTTATGATTTGTGTATGTCATATCTGATGTGTAAAAATGAAGGCAGAGCATGCCTTTCTTTGCTGGGCATGGAATTTCAAGTAAATGGATTGCACTAATGACAAATTTTATTTTCCTCCTAGGAAAATGAAAGTCCCAGCAATGCTCAGAAAATATATAGTAAATTTTGAATATTCAGGAAAAATAAAATCAGGGTAAAGAATAATATGCTTGAGTTGTGTTGTTGCTCCTTAATGTTGATGGTGGGTTTTGTTGTTTCTTTCTTTTTCAGTTCAAACTCTTTTCTCAGTGTTTTCCCATGCACCCTCTTGATGTCAGCAAATTTACAGAGTTTGGATTCAAGGAGGAGCTCCAGCATGTGGCTGCTCCACTAATTTCATATGTGTTCACCTATGTCCAGCCCAGTGCCAATGGAAGGAGAACCAGGTTTGTAGGAATGGAGATTGGTAGGTTGTCTCCAGGCAGTACGTGCCCCTGCTGTCAGCAGTGATAATGTTTCAGGTGCCCCACTCATGTTGGAAAGAGATGTTCACTAAAACATTCCATGCAAATGAGTTGCAAAAACATCTATGCCAAGGGGGAGGCAGTTTAAAAACTGCTTAAAAATTAGTCCCAAAGCAAGAATGTCTGCAAGTGCCTGGGGCTTAATTGTCAGATCTGAATATACTCTTCTGACTCTGATACCAGACTGGTGCTGAGGAAGGAATGGGTTGGACTTGGCAACCACCGTCCACTGCTCACACTTTGGGTACTGAGTCTTTTCCTTTTGTTATTGTTTTGTCTGTAAACAACAAATGTCTCGACAATATGACCTGGCTGCTCCTTGCTCCTGTTGTGACAGTATGTGATAATTAGCCAAGGTTACTGGCATTTCAAAAAGCCTACGTGAGTTTCAGCTTTTTAAACTTGCATGCGATTAACATAGCTGTTATTTCAGTTAATTTTTTTTTAATTGATAATGGAAAACTCTCCAAAGAACTGCAGAAGAGACAGAAGCACTATATATCTTGTTTCCTGCAAACAGCACTGAGTGCACAGGAAGAATTCGCAGGTTCTTAAAAAACCTGTCTGAATAGTATTTCAGATAGTAATGAGATGTGTGAAAATACTTGCACTAACCAAAAGTTAGGTTAGCCAGTTCACATCTCTATAAAATATATCCTAATTTCAACTAAGACTATTTCTTTGTCTGGCAGCTAATTTTTAAATAGTTGATGACATTAAGAGCCAATTGAGATGAAGTTATTTTTGCATTTAAAAGTAATCTATGTCAAGGCTAGAATTCCTATCCAAGCCCTCCAAGCATCATCATAATCAATCTGTGAACCATAAAAAATGTCATCTTGGGATAAAAAGATTTTTTCAATGTGTGAAATATTACATTAAGATAAGCATTATAATTTAGTGTTGCTAGCTTGAATATAATCTTTTTTAAAATCTTTCAAAAGTTGTAGAAGAAGTACACTTCAAAAAGAGAGGAAAAGAAAAAAGGAAGAGAGAGACAGAGAGAGTAGAAGAATACAATAAATGATAACACTATTTAAAAATCAGTTATTTCAGGCATTCTGAAATGTGATGTTTCGTCTTTAATTTTTACAGCTTTTGTATTTGTGCACATGCATGTTATATCCAGTATATTTAGGGAAGATGGGATCTGGAAGTGAAACAAGAATAAAGCAATAGAAATGGGCCCTTTGTGTGGTCTTTTAGAAGTACAATACCAAATATACAGATTGCATTATTCAATGCAGCAGATTTTCCCTATCTTCACATGGCAGTAAAAGCACTTTGAGTGGGGAAAAAAGTGCAAGAAGAAATACATTTTTAAGTACGGTGGCATATAAATAACCATGTCCTACTAACATTAATGGAATTAGGGCATTTGATTTATTTATTTACTTTTCCATTCTGAGTATTATTCCAAGCATTATCATCTTTGAAGTTATGTAATCCTTAGCACAAAATGACATCAAAGTAATTGCTAGAACTGTAGCCTGTCTGCTGTTATGGCAAAGCAGAAGGAGCACCTTTACGTAATAAAGCCAGTATGCAAGCTTCAGCCTCCTACAGCATTAAGCACAGAGATCCCTGCTTACTGGAGACCACTTATCTTTATGAATAGCATGGTGTGCAGCAAGAGCGACTGTTTTGCCAGCAGCATTTTCTTCTCAGATGATCTGCTTTACTTCCAGCATGTTTCAGAAGTTTCCTGTAAACTCTCTGACCTCAAGCAAACATCTAGGTACTGCTAATGACATGCAGTAAGGAGGAAATCTTTCCATTTCTGCTGCTTACATGTAGCTTGGACACACTGTGGGTGGCTAAGAACCTTGTAGATCCTAACACTGTTCAGATGAGCAGAAGCAATTGGAAACAGAAGATCTCCAGATCACTCTCAGAAGAGGGTCAGAAATAGTGACAGTAAGGTTATGGGATGTACAAGAAGTGCAGGGGATACCTAGCAGTTCAGGGTGCTGTGAAATGCATTTGTCCATATATCTAAATAAAGAAGGAGAAAATAATATTTTTAGACTGGCCAAAGAGATGACAAGACAGACTAGAAGAACACAATTGTTACGGAGATTGTAATGAGATCCACTAAGATTTCCCTTGTCCACCAATGCCGTCACTCCATCATAGAAGGCCACCAGATTGGTCAGGCATGACCTTCCTTTGGTGAAGCCGTGCTGGCTGTCTCTGATCACATGCCCATTCCTCGTGTGATCAAGCACATCGTCCAGGAGCATCTGTTCCATGATCTTCCCAGGCACAGAGGTGAGACTCATCGGCCTGTAGTTCCCTGTAGGCCCTCCTTGCTGCCTTTCTTGTAAATGGGACAGACATGGCCCTTCCTCCAGTCATCCAGGACCTCACCTCACAGCCACTCCATTAAATGAGGCTCCATTAAATGAATTTTCATAGGCTAGCTTTGCCATTTTTAATTGACAATTATGAACTCTAATATTTACTTAGAATATAGAATATTTAACTTAATTGGACATTTTGAATTCTTTAATATTTTGGTGGTTTTGCTTAAAGTAGTGGAATTTGTGTGGTTATGCACACTGCTTATTGCTCATCAGCAGTTTCTTCTAATCCTATCATCTCACGGAGTTTATGTAAGCATAATTCCGTTATAACAGTTTGAGGCCAGAGCAGGGCTCCTTCTGTTTTAGCTAAGCAAGTTCTTTGAGAAAGAATTTGTTTAAGCTTGTCAGACAGAGCTCTAGAAACAAGAAAATTCTGAACACACAGTCTGCCTGCAGTTGCCCTGAATATGGTTATGCAGGAGCAAATGTAGCTTTCTTATATCTTTATGCTAATACACTAATTAGAGATGTTTTCAGTCCAGGGTGCTTTGGTTCAAGCCTCAGAAGCAAAGATGACTTCGGTAGAGAAAGTGGAGATAATGGCCTTCTGTTGCAAGGTGGATTACTTCTGTCACATCAGCAGTTTTAATTCTTCTTGATCCTTGTTGCATCTTTTTGATGCTACAGAGCATGATGCTCTTTTGAAGCACTTGGAGTGTGTTGTGTGCTTGCTGTGGACATGGCTTTCATTACTATTTGCCTCTGCGATGTCATTCTTTCCCAGTTAAACACAACAACAACAACAGCAAAAAAGAATGTTTTCTGAATGAAGAGGTTTCTGCCTTTGTGCGGAATTATGCCCATACACATTTATCTTTCTGTTTCAGATATTTAAATACTCTTGTTCTGCTCCTGAGTTACACAGTCTATAGTCTTTTGTATGTTTATGTCCTTGTAGACTAAATCCAACATGAAGGGCCTGGGTGCAGCACAGAAAAGGGAGAGTTCTGTGATCCAGCATTTGCTGATGGCTTCGTGTTGAGTGTGGAGTCCCTCATTTATGGGCAACAAAACCTGAAGCTTATGATGCCCTGAGGCACCATGAATGAACTGCAAGGATAAATGTATTCCATGTTGTCATTTTCCATATTAGTATGTAATCTTTCTGCCAGACATCATTAGCAGCACTAGCTCACTGCTGTCTAGAGAACTCCCTTAAAATATAATAATTATGCTAAGCCCCCAACTAATGTCACATCCACCCCTAGGTTTAAGGAACTTAACCTAGTTTTACAGGTGGTCTTCCCTATCTGCAGGTGCTGAAGTGTCATTAGAAACAGGAAAGAAAAACATCATTTTGGGGTAACAAGTGTCATTAATTTGCATGACCAAACAAAAGTGACTAGGTAAACTCACTGTGCAAACCAAGAACATATCTCAGCATCAGTCATGTATTGCTCTGTCAGCCTCCATAGCACCTGCAACCTGTGGTGCAGTAATGACAAAAATGCTGAATAGCTCTGGGAGAAAAACTATTTCATGGGGTATCCCATTAGAAAGGCTCCTCTTTGGTTTCTCTCTACTGACTAACCTTGAAATATGGAATCTGAGTCAGATTCAAATCTAAATTGGCAGATTCTTTTGTTTCAGTTAATACCTGTTTAAAATATATAACAGCTTGCAATACAAAACCTTAGATGAATTCACACATCGTATGGAATATGCTATAATAAAACTATTTTCAAACAGTTATAGAACATATAAAAAGAAATCAAACAACATCATAAAAACATTATTATTGCCATGAATTTATTTAAAATCAATTTACTTAAATTATGTATTGCCTCCAGTTTTAGGCTTAATTCTCTAATTGCTTCCCAGATCAGCTGCTTTCTTCAGTGCAACTTCTTTGCTGTCTTTATGAAATCACTCTAATCTTTAATTTTCTACTACACTCTCAGCCAAGCATTGTACCTCATTTTGTACACCTTCTTTGGAGATTCCCTCTGAATTTACTATAATTTATTAAAAATTCCAACTTGCAATTCACAGAAATCCTTGCATTGTTCAGCTAGGAGTCTAGTATTTTAGTTATCCAGACCTGTCTATTGGAAAAATCCTGTGTTTCTGGCTCCCCTCCCCTCCCCCATCCACCCCTCCCCTTCTCTCCCCTTCCCTTGTCCTTCATTTATAGTTATTCTAAATTCTGAGTTCAACACAGTAGCAAAACACTGAACACAGCATCACCAGGCAGAAATATTCTTATTGTAAGTAAATACTGCTAAAGCTATCAGAGCAGGCTTATACATTTTTTACCTCTTTATCCTCTGACTGTGCAGTTGAGTAAGCGCATTTTCAAAAAACGTAGGAGGAAAAAAGGATACAGTTTAAATGCTTGTATTTTACCTAACCTCACTTGCTAATGTTAAGATGAATTAAGACATGGAATGGACATCCTGTTTGGAGATCCTGATCTACTGCTTTGAAATCATCAGAGCAGGTTCACATCATGGAATGATATGGGAAGAATACATTTATGCTGCAAAAAACAGTTTCTTAATTGTCGGATGCTCAAAAATGTAAAACATAAACAAGGACTCAAATTCTGGTTTGAGAGGGTACATAATCACACATAAGAGCAGATATAAATCCAAACAATTGAAATTGAACTAGAGAAAAGCTCTAGCTCTCTTCTTTGTTGTACTGGTCTTTCGGGATTAATGGGATTAAGTAAAGTAAAATGCTTTAGTCATTAAGGTCAGCAGACAGGAGTGAGCTGAGTACAGCAGTAGTATTTTTGCAATACTTTTTGAATTTAAATGTATTCATTAAGGGAGATCACATTGTCAGAATAATCATGTAAATACATTCTGCAAGAACTGGAAAGAATATCTTTCATTCCACAATTACTAGAAAGGTATTATGCTGTTCTGTGTGTTTGCCATTTCTCTATGAGGAATTTTCAGATCTTTAGTCACTGGTTTAGATGACATATAAAACAGACACAAGCTTTTAATTTCACTCATGTTTTTAACAGCAGGTGGTTGCACGATTGACATTTTAATTATTTTTATTAGCCTATTTATATAATAATGGATACTTTAAATAGGTTATTATGGTTCTGAATTCTGCATGAGCTATACCTTAAGTACATAGTGCATAGTTGTGCACAGTAGTTACAGTAGATAGGCATAAGCAGTAGGAATGATGTGTCTGACCTTGAGTTGATAACACTCCGAGAAGTCTCAGTGAGGAAAATGTCAAAAAGTCAGCAGGTAATACTCTAGCCCTCTTTTTTTTTTTTTTTTTTTTTTTTTTTTTCTGATCCATACTTTTGGTTATTTCTGTTTTTTTTTTTTTTTTTTTTCCTCTGATGATTTGTTCAAGATTTAAAACTGGTGTTTTGTTTTGTTTTGTTTTTTGTTTGTTTGTTTGTTCTAAATTCCTACCGACAACCATTTCTTAGTCAAATGCCTCCTTATAGCATATTGCCAGTGGTGCATTTCCAAGAGATTCTACAAAGACAGACACATACATTGTTTTAAAACTGAGATTTTAAGCAGGAAAAAAAAAAAAGATTGCAATAAAATACTTCTTCATAAAGTTTCCAGGGGGGAAAAAAAGAACATTTTGATAGGCTTTAAGCATGACTTCACTTGGCTCCCTCTGCATGGCTTTCTGATAGCACCACACAGTTGGCAGAAAGGTCACTGGATGAAGACAGTTGATCTGTCTTCTTTCTTTTTTTCTTTAATGATTCATAGTTTCAGAAGGCATCTGTCTCCTGATAACTGCTTCATCCATTCAAACAATAACAAAAAATGAAAATGGTAACAGTATAAAAACTCCAACAGAAATTGCAACCTGCTTCCATTCCCAGTGAAGTTAAAAATCTTTTTAATTGGAGCTGGACAAGCTGCTGTGCAAACAGAATCCTGTCATCATGTTTCAAATCAATTAATGCCTTCAGAAAAGAGCTAGTAAACTGATTATGGGCATATTCTCTCCTACAGATAGAAAAGTTTAAACATGCATCATACAAAAGGAAGCAGAGTGCTGAATACGTAAAATATGTTGTGCTGTGGTTATGTACTGCAATTCAACAGTGTAGACACTGGGGTAAATACTACAGGAGAAAACACTACTACTGTTAAATGACTTCTCTTTTTATTTAATTAAGGGTTGGGCAAAGGCATGTACAAAATCTGTGAACATTTTCTCCCAGATGAGGAGTTCTGTGGTGCCTACTATCCAGAAAGACTCCCACAAGCAGCTGTGGAGGTTTCTCTTGTGATTTTAACCTATTTATATGAAAACAGAAAAGGAAAAATAGAAGGCACATTTTCTTCTTTCTGCTATGTTACTTCTATCATGCCAAAGGAATTCAGATGTAGAAGAGTTACCAATTTCCATCTTTTTGGAGTTCTTTATATAGTCTTCTCATGTCTTAATAGTGAAAGATAGTTTGGTAAAGGAAATTAAAGAATCATCTGGGCAGCTAAGACAGCTTCAGATTATAGTTGAAAGGTTTTAACATCCCCTCTCCACCATCGGTACATTTACTCATTAACTACAGTGAGATTCAGGCCTCTTTGGACTTCATCTGTCTTTCCTCCACGTGTTGCAAAGTAGTGGTGATTTTGGAACACACCATGGGTAACACTGAAGGACTGTCAGCATGACTTGGGGACATAAGCAGCATCAATGGCTTTGGTACCACAGTATCAGATGGATCTTCCTGAGAAATGGGAATTTGCCATCCACTACGTGTGGATTGGTTTGGCCAATACTGCACAAAATGGAAGAGGCTGTGAGGAAACCAAGTTACCTGGAGAATCTAAATGTTGAAAAAACACATCTATGCTAACAAGTTTTTGTAAGGTAGGCACAATTTAAAAAATATACTCCTTTTAGTCTTTGATGTATCTTGTTTATTCCACGAGTGAATGCGTAAATTCTCTATTTTAAAAATCTTTTCACCTTTTTTACTGGTAGAATGTGGTTTAGGGTCTTTCTTAAACATAAATTTACATGAGAAAGTTGAAAAAGATAAGTAAAAACACATCACTTTTTCTTTATATAGCAACCTAATTCTTGTTACGTAGGTACATACGTTGTTCTAAGTTACATATAAGATATACCATAGGAAATTGTGCTTTGGAAGGTAGTGATTTAACGATGTTTTGATGAGATAGGCAATATTGGTACAGAGATAATTATAATCATTCTTCCTTTTGATTTGTTTAGAAAATGCCATATTTTTGTCAGCCTTCATTTTGTTTTCTCACATGATAGGAAACAAAAATATTTTTATTCAGCTGTGTCAGACCTGCTGCAAATTTCCAATTTTCTTATTGTTAGGACAGAAAAATATGTTTTCAGTCAATTCTGGAGAAACCCAGTGATAGCGACAGGGATGCCTTAGCAAGGTGTGAGGCACCTGTGAAAATTTCAGGACAGTGCTCTTGAAGACATGATATCCAGCATCCCTGCGATCTCTGGGCATCTTTTCCTCAGTGCACAGCCCCACTCTGATCTTCGCTTTGCTTTGGTGGAATGCCCCCCCCCCAATTCACCCCACAGCTCACACTGTGTCAGAGTCCACTGATGTTTCCACTGACATGGCAAAAAGGCTGGAAGCTGATTGTATAAGGAGAACTTATTCCTTGGAAAACAAAAGTGATAAACTAAGAGGCTGAAATGGTATTAATTGGTATAACTAGGGTGTGATTAGGTCATCTGCCTCTCTAATGCAACTGTGCAGCTTCAGCAACACCTACAGTTTTCCAGTGGGAATGGCAAGTATCAGTTCTTTGCAAAACTGATCACAGTCAAGTGGCAAATCTCATCACAACTGATTCTGCAGTTAATTTTTGCAGAAAAAAATTAGAACAACAACAAAAATGTAAAAGCTTTCCAGATGTTCAATAATGTTCATCTACTACCTTAAAAAGAAGTAGCCAACTGACTATGAAGTTTACTTTCTGTCAGAAGAAAGATCAGTTTTGGCAGCAATGTCTGTAGCATGACTTTGTTTTTCCTTGTCTTTCTCTTTTTTTTCCCCCCAGAACATATCCAGCTGGCAAGTTTCTTTTCTGGGTCCTGTCATTTGAAATCACAGCACTTTGCTAAAACATTTCTTAAAAAGGATTAAATGTAACATTTTGCCTTCCCAGTTTTTCGAAGATCTGTGTTCTGTATATTAGACATTCGGAGTTCTGTATGTGTGAATATCTGGTATAACAGAATCTAATCCTAGGCATAATTGAGATCCACATGATTATTTTCCTTTGGCCTCTCTGGACATATCCCTGCTGTTTCACACGTCACATGAAAGTGAAATAGTATTTGTCACTTGTTGCCAACTGTTGCTGAGGTTCCAAGTTTCTAACTGAAATAAGTGCAGCCTGCAGACCTATTTCGTGGTAGCAGTGGTAGTCTGAATGGAGAAACAGAAACTAATGCACCATAGATCTATTTATTTCCCTTTCTTAATTTTACATACTGAACTAAAAAGTTCAGTCTTAACTGAAATATTAATGTTCATTATAGGGAAACAGTCTACTGGTGATTTAACATTGTTTTGTGGTAATTGATTCAATTGAATTAAAAATATTTATTCCAGAATATGATTATTTTACTGAGTAATAGTTTCAAAGGTGTTTATTCCCAACTACTAGAAATATTCTTCATTAGGTGTACCAAACAGTTTTACTGTTTGGGGGCTTACTCAGAGTCACACAAAGTCTTTACTAGAGCTAAGAATTTATTTATTTTAAAGAATAATTTATCTCTATTTAAAGATAAGATTAGCCAGTGAGAATTACTAAAATTATGTTTGTAAGAGTTGAGAGGCTAGTTGTATTTTATGGCTTAGGTTTTGAATTTGTGTTTCATATTGTTCTACAAATTCTTTACCCATTTAGAAAAGGAATTGCATAGAATTGATTAGCAACTGTGTGCAGTTAATTGATCCCCATATGAAGTTTTCTGCCACAGATGAGCATTTGGATGTTACTTATATTAACATATCATCTTTTAAAAATCTTCCTGCTCTTCTGCACATCTCATGAACATCACTGAGTTGCTCCCTCAACATGCACGTTGTTTGGAGAACGAGTGATAAAGCTAACATACCTGGCCTTTGTTAGTTTTGTCCATTAGTGATCATCACTGTATCAACTCTACAATTCATGTAACCTGCTGACTTGCAGGTAAAAAATTAAGAGCAAGAAAAATGCATGTGTATATTCTTCAACATGCACTGAAATTGTCAAGAATTTTTCTGCTGACTTAATATGAAAATAGTTCTCTCGTTCCTTGTGGAGGTTGTGAGATTGTGCATAGTTTAGAGTAACTTTATTAAAATCAATCGCACCCTACTGAGTGCACTGTTTTTAAAATTTCACTCCCGTTTTTAGCTGTAATTTGTTCACACATGTTCGTAGAATCGTAGCATAGTTTGGGTTGGAAGGGACCTTTTTCCCACCTCCTGAAGAAATGTTCCTAAGAAATAAAGAGGGAGCCTCCTCTCCATTCAAGAACACATCAGAAATAAAATGCTAACAGTATATATATTAGAGTTCACGATGAAATAATGAACAATTTCACTCCTTCAAGAAAAACGAAATTCAGTCCTTGTCACAGACAGCTTGTTCTTTAAGCATAAAACTGGACCCATGGTCTAGATTAGGCTTTTCAGGATGGGCTGACGGCACCAATGATGCAATGATTCACTAGAATCACAGAATCACAGAATTGTAGGGGTTGGAAGGGACCTCCAGAGATCATCGAGTCCAACCCCCTGCCAAAACAGGTTCCCTACAGCAGGTCGCACAGGTCGGCATCCAGGCAGGTCTTGAACATCTCCAGAGAAGGAGACTCCACCACCTCCCTGGGCAGCCTGTTCCAGTGCTCCGTCACCTCACTGTAAAGAAGTTCTTGCCACATTTGTGCAGAACTTCCTATGCTGCAGTTTCCGGCCGTTTCCTCTTGTCCTGTCTCCACTCACCACTGAAAAGAGTCCGGCCTCACCATTCTGCCCCCCACACCTTAGATATTTATAGACCTGGATCAGGTCCCCTCTCAGTCTCCTTTTCTCAAGGCTGAACAGACCCAGTTCACTCAGCCTTTCTTCATAGGAGAGATGCTCCAGGCCCTTCACCATCTTTGTGGAAAGATTTTTTTTTTAAAGAAAAACCTGTCTTGCTCATCCCACTTATAGCTGATGTTCCAGGAACACTCTTGGGCAGAGATTTCTTGACAAAACTGGGAGTATGTATTACAGATTTATGGTAAGGGCCACTGTCTACCAGTTATCTGTTGCTTATGCTATTCCCTTGCGCTGGAAACGGGATGCTCATCCCGTTTGGGTGGATCAGTGGCCCCTTTCGGATAAGAAGCTTACAGTGCTTAGACAACTAGTTACTAGAGAACTCCGGTTAGGACACATTGAACCCTTGCTTAGCCAGTGGAATACTCCAATTTTTGTCATTAAGAAACGTTCAGGCACCTTTCGCCTGCTGCATGACCTGTGTGCCGTTAATGCTCAGCTTGTCCCTTTTGCCTCAGTTCAACAAGGAGGTCCTATCTTGTCGGCTATCCCACGAGGCTGGCCAAAGGTAGTTATTGACTTAAAATATTGTTTCTTCTCTATTCCTCTAGCAGAACAAGATAGAGAGGCATTTGCTTTTACAATCCCAATGATTAACAATGAGGGGCCAGCGGAGAGGTTTCAATGGCGTGTCCTCCCCCAGGGAATGATATGTTCCCCCAGAATTTGCCAATTGGTGGTGGGAAGGATCCTGGAGGCAGTTAGAAGGGATTTCCCTCAGTACACAATTGCACATTATATGGATGATCTATTGCTTGCAGCCCCTTGTTATTTAGGCTTGTATATGTTAGAAGATTGAGTGACGGAAGCTTTGACTACGGCCAGTTTTGTTATCTCCGAGCAAAAGACTCAGAGAGGACCAGGAGTTGAATATCTCGGGTATAAGTTTGGCCCGGAGATGGTACGACCGGTAGGCCTTGATATTCGGCCCCATATTACCACACTGTGAGATGTGCAAAAGTTAGTAGAGGCAATCCAGTGGATTCGAGGAGCTTTGGGAATCCCACCTCGGCTTATGAAACCCTTTTATAACCAGCTGAGGGGATCAGATCTGAGGGAGCCTGGGAAACTTACTCCGGAGATGACCACCGCATGGCATGAGATCCTACAGAATTGTATTAGAGCATTTTTAATGAGATGGGACCCTGATCGGGCCCTCGAGTTAGCAGTAACGAGATGTGAGGCGGGTGCGGCTGCTGTGATAGGTCATACCCTTGATGCTAAGCCCCGACCTCTATGGTGGTTGTTTTCTGTACAGCCTACACGAGCCTATACCTCCTGGCTTGAGATTCTAGCAATGTTGCTTAAGAAATCTCGATTGCTATCACTGCGAGCCTTTGCAAGAGAACCTGATGTAATATATCTACAGAGCTCATTTCGTGATATGCAACCACTCCCAGATATCCTTCTTACAGCTCTACAGGGATATGGAGGTGCGATTGAATATTCTGACTCACTGCCTATCTTTGAACTAGCAAAACCCCTCCATGTTTCCCTCTGGTGCTGCGTTCAAACCTCCCCACTCGAAGGGCCTACCTTGTTCACAGATGCCTCCTCATCTACCGGACAAGGGGTTGTAGTATGGCAAAACTCAGACAATAAGTGGAGCACAGCTATTTTCTGTGACCGGACAGTTAGCGTGCAAATATTGGAAGTTATGGCTGTAGCAATAGCACTTCATCTATGGCAAGAAATCCCATGTAATATAGTTACTGACTCTGCTTTTGCAGCTAAGCTGCTTGCACACATGGCTCAAGAAGGACATCTGAGTACTACAGCCGCTGGTCTGTTGAAAGAAGCATTGGTCTCTCGCTCGGCTCAGTGGCTACACTACATGTCCGTAACCATTCGGAGGTTTCTGGGCTTTTTACAATGGGCAATGCAGTCACTGACAAGATCGCAGGCACAGCATGCTTCACTGTTAGAACTGTGCATGATCTTTATGCATCTCTTCATATAGGTGCCAAGGCTTTGGCACAGGCCTGTTCTATTCCCTTGCTGACAGCTTGTAATGTAGTTCAGGCATGTCCATATTGCAATTCTGCCCCAACTATTGGTGCAGGTGTTAACCCCCGTGGCTTAAAGCCATTACAAATCTGGCAGACGGATTTTACATGGGAACCCCTTATGACCCCTCGTCCGTGGCTCGCCGTTACTGTAGACACAGCTTCTTCTATGATATCAGTCACTCAACATGCAAAGTGCAATTTGACTGCACCACAGAGTCATTGGGCCACTGCAAGAGCCGCTATGGCATTGAACAAAATATACAGAGTAGCCACAGAAATGGTATAAATGTTGGCTCCTTATATTACGCATTTATAAAGTGCTGTTTTCCTTGAATGAAGTGCATTTTTTTTAGTTATACAGATTTTGAATTAGATCAGAGCACAGTAAATTGTCAGCCTCTAGTTAGGCTTCTGGGAGAAAAAAGAATTAAAACAAAAGCAGACGCTATTAATTTAGAAGGGCCAATATCCTCAGCTGATGTTACTTTCTACCTCTTCTCCACCAAAAGAAAAGAGAGAACCTTATGTGTTTTGAGATTATATTTTTTTTCACATTAGCTCACTGCAGCTGCCTAATCTTGCTAAATCCCCTCAGCTTTTAACCATTTCCCACAAGCACTAGGAGGAAATATAACCAGCCCCATTTTACAGATTATTTGGGTTTGGTGGACTCCAGGATTTGCTTAGCATTGTGAGATCCTTTCTGAGATCCTCTGATAATAACACATCTGATATTATCCCTAGGTTGTAGTGACACTTGTTGGTTTTCTGTATGTTGGATGAATGGAAAGATGTTTTCTGTGCTCCAAGGTTCCCACAGTAAAACTCTCATGTCCACTCTCAGGCATATCTGTTTTAACCTCTACCACAAAACATCTCAGGTGCCAGCACTGAAATCAATGAGGCAAGTTTAAATTTTATTCCATCATAAATCTCTTGACCTTGTATATAGAGTTTCCGGAAGAAAACATAGGGTGAGAGAAAACATAAATTATCAGTCAGAATCAGCTTGAAACACAGAAATTAAATGGTGTATCACCTTGTGCTCTGATACTAGCAGAAGCTGGGTACACATAAAGCTGAGAACTGAGGACAGCCCAACACAGTTCATTAAAACAAGAAAGAGATGACAATCAAGTATATCTTATTCATAACTTAAAGGATGACAGGACTTGTTTACTTGGAATGATATTTTCTGCTGTTTCCATGAAGGAGTAATGATGGACCTTCAATGGCTGCAAAAATCTGCACAAAGAAAAGGATCTGTTTTAGTTAACACATTGTCAGGCTTTAATGGCTGGTGTTCTAACAGCTGGTTTTGATGTAATTTCTTTTGAGGCCACTAGACTACAAGACATTTATTGCATTCTTCAGACCAGACTGCTCCCTGGATACAGCCTGGAGTCAAGAGGTCAGAGGTCTAAAGCCAGAAGCTGAAGAATTTGTCATCATTTAACAGGTCATTTGTTGCTGTGCACTGTGAAAACCGGACAGTGCCTCGGGGCCTGGCAGAACAGCATGGTACATTTCATTTCCAAAGGGGGAAGTGATTCTGGCTCCATTGCAGAAGCCACTTCCTTACGTGGAATCATTATTCTGTGCCAGTATGTCATTGGGAGGAAAGAATGCACAGTTACACGCCCAGACAAAATATCCTAATTTAGCAGCATAACTATGGGTTGTGCAGAGCTGTGCTCAGTATTCAGTTATAAATCTCCAAAATAACTCATAGTGAGGGATAGGATATGAGCAGGAAGGGCAGATCATTATCTTCTGTGGGTCATTATAGCTTCACCTTCAATTCCAATCTCAGTTAAACAAGAAGGGCAGAACAGTTACTGAGTAATTTACATGCCTGGTCACTGGATATAACTATTTCTGTTGATTTTTGTTACATAGGAGTCGCTGCATTATGACTTTCTTCTATGAGTGTGCGAACAATTTGGCTTAAAACACCTGCAGTTAGCATGTGTTTTCTGTAAGGTGCACATGCATATGGGATTTGCAAGGGTCTGAGCAAATGCAGATAACTTCAAAAATATGGGAACTGGATTCCTTGATGAATTGACCCTTGAAAGACTGAAGGGAAAAGGTAACATATTCTGCAGCCAAGGATTTCAAGCCTCAACAATAAAACTAGGTGGGAATCTAATTTTTGTGAAGAACCTCTTTTCTATGGAGGAAAATTATATTCAGCAAGAAAGTAAGTAGAAATGTTCACCTATTTTTCTTTTTTGTACAAATTACATTTCAGATATTAAAAGAGCTTTATGAGAATTATCTTCTAGTAATTGTTATTCTTTATGCATACAAGACAAGTCTTTTGCTTTTAGTGCATGTTCAAAGAACATATTCAAACAAAATAGGAAAATGTTTCTTGGCAAACCCAAGTTTGCTGTTCCTTTTGTTATTCCACAGTGTCGGCACTGTATACTCTGCAATGTGATGAAGCATAAGGCTGGACACTTTCTGTGAGCTTGTTTTCATGTAGGGACTTTAATAAAGCAAGAAATCATCAAAGTCTTCAAGAATGACAATTTGGGAGTTCACTCTGCATTGTGACAGCTATGCAATTGCTTTTCGAGTCTGAGCTTTCTCAGCAGTAGATCACTTAATCTTTCAGGCTTAAGTAGGCTTGTGTAGCTACCCAGATGCAGCTGAGCACTTCTGCCTGGAGCTGGATAACATGTTGAAGGATCTTCAGAGCATTAACCTGAGCTGGAGAACTGGAAGGATAAAACCTGGTAGCTCTTACAGCCATTCACTGTGGTCACCCAGTGGGGACATAGGTTAGGTGGGAATTCACAGTCAAGCAACTAGTTTTTTTCTCTCTCTCCTTTGCACATTCATCTCTTAAATATGAAATATTATGATGTGAGAAGCTTCAGTATTATCTATTTTTTGTGTGCAACTTTAAAATAGATCTATTCCTGATACTATTACCTAAAAAGTTCTCCTTTTCTCTTTTCCCCCAAAGTTTCATCATTCATTTAGACATAAAGTCAGATCTTGTAATATGATCAAGTCTACCACAAGACTTTAAAGCACAATCACTAATATATAGAAAATCTTTTTTACTTGTATGCTTTTAATATTCTCCTCTTTAAGGGTAGCAGGGACAGAAAAGGAGTATATTTTCTGTTATTTACACCTTAGGAGAACTTCACTTTCTGAGAAAGAAAAATGCAGATGAAGAAATGCCCTTTGCCTGATGAACTGATCTAGTCTACTGTACCTTTGCCTGCTCTACCTGTAAAGAACTTACCTGACTTTTGTATAATGCAGTGGAGACAGGATGTACTGTTTCTGACACTGATGCTTTCCAATCCACCTTAAAATGTTTCTAAACAGTATTTTTCTGAGCTCTAATTCCAACTTAGTACTAAAAATATACGAAGCTATTTGGGAGAATTTCTTAAAATGAATGAGAGGGTTTAGGGGAAAAGGAAGGGGGAGGGAATAAAAGGAAATGCAAGAGAACACAGAGGTAGGAAAGAGAAACATTTACCCTTTGCAGTTTTCTTAGTAAGA
Organism: Centrocercus urophasianus; assembly: GCF_019232065.1. NCBI lineage: Eukaryota > Metazoa > Chordata > Aves > Galliformes > Phasianidae > Centrocercus > Centrocercus urophasianus. Next base: position 4,302,192 of record NW_024884767.1, on the reverse strand, counting down.
AAATGTTTGACTGTCAGAATGATGTTGTTCAGAACTCAGTGTAAGTTCTGCATACACCAATGAATATCCAGAACCAACACATGGGGGAAAAAATGGAAATAATGGTTCTAAGACTACTTGATTCACCACTTTAATTTTTATGACTAGTTTTTTCAGATTGGATTTGAAATCAGAAGTGGTGTAGGTTTTTTTTTATGTATAGAGAGAGACCAGGTCATGCACATCCATCATATTAAATCCGTATACTTCAAAGTGTCCAAAATAAAAAGCAAATTATAAGTTAAAAGTCCTCACCCCCTAATGTGGAGACAAGTCAGGAAGTCCATCTAACAAATATGGCTTTGAATTTGTTCAGTGTTAGTCTCACCATTGCAAATCTGCACTTAATCCTGTATCAGATTTTTCCCAAGAATATATAATTTTGATATGTTGAAATATATATATATATATATTACTTACTAAATCTTCCCTTATAATGTAAAAGAAGAAGCTACTCCTTCTGTAAGAAACTAATTGGAGATGCAATGGCTTTAGAAAAAATCCCTGATAAAAAAAGTTGGAAGCAGATGCTTTGTACATTGCAGACTTGTCGACTTGTGGAAGAAGTGCTGTTTTGTGGCTAGCTGAGACAATGTGAAGTGAGACTGCTCAGGTTGACTGGACAAGCCAGGGCATCTGAAGTGTCCTTGTTGGAAGAGGCTGTGCTTCCCATGCCCTCCAACGGCTGAAGTCAATACCAGCAACTCCTGTCCATGCCCACAGTGTATGAGAGAAAAAATGGCTTGAGGGCATTGCCCACTGTCAATACCCTTTGTCTTTCCTGCAGGTCCAGAACACAATTTCTTGAGATGAGGCACGAATTTTGCACTTTGAGCTGATCAATCCTGTCAATTTACTCATGTGGAACAAAGGGATTTGCTGGTGGGGCAGTTCCTTGGAAAGAGGCAGGCCTACGTAAACAGCCCTATCCTTGCCTTGGTGCTGAGTGCCTGCGCCATATGGTGCCATTATGAACTTATTAACTGGAGGATTAACTCATCCCACCATTTGTGATCCCCAGCTTCCAGCCGGGAGAGTTAGTGATGGTCTAACTGCTGCTCCAGCCTTGGAATTTATTTCCCCATTTAACAGAGTCAAGAAGACAGAAAATTGCCCCCTTAGTAAATGCTAATCTCACCACTCCTTCCAGCAACCAACAGCAATTTGTTCCAGGCAAAGTCTTTAAATTGGTATGGTACACATCAAATGCATAGTAATTAGTGATTTCTTTTGAAAGCTCCTTCAGTTTTTAAGGGTCTCCTTTTCCATATGTTCATTGTGCCCCATTTCACCCTTCAATTACAAAACAGTTCTTTCTACTAACTGTGAAAAGGTACATTGTACCTGATATGTGTACTAAAAGCTACACCATCTGAGGCTTAATTTGGGGTTATAGGAAAAGCAGACAGATAGGCAGACATAAAGTCTTAGCAATGCTGTTCTCATTTTAGGCATACTCATTTTCATTGCTGCTAGCTATGCTGCTGACTGGAGCACTCCATGTAAGAGCACTTTATTAGAAACAACAAATCTCGTGCCTGCATGTCATTACACCTGCATTGGCAATGAGATAGCTGCTTTTCCACTGCTCTGAATAGCACCTCACTTTCAGATATTTATTTCTGAGTAACTTTGTGGAAAATAGCGACAAATCTTAAAATTCATAACCTGATTACAGTGTCTGGTCTATGTAGTTGTGTCTGTGTTGGTTCAGGCTTATTTCTTTTAGCATGTATGATTCTTTACAATGGGTCTTTAGTTCTTAAAAGACTAGTAATATGTTACTTGTGAATACCATCATTCACACCAAGACTGTAACACAAAGATGGAAGTTGTGAAGAAAATAAGAGATGAGCAAAATAAGAGATGTGCCAAAAAATTGCATCTTTTTTCTTGTTGAAAATGTTAAAGTTTTCTCTTCGTTTTGTAACAAAGTTGTTTCTTTGTATGATTGTGACTACAATCATAATCTTGACAAAAGATCTGTGTTTATGACTAATAACTAGAGATGAATAAATAAATGGCCACACTCTGACGCAGATTTCACTGCTATGGTATTTATTATCATATCATATCCGTGGGCAACTTTGAGTTGGTTTAGGTCATTATCTTCTTCAACACATACATTATCTAAAGCCCCATTCAAAGTGAATACATCACTATGCAATGAAGGAAAACTGTCTCATGGATTAGAAAGAATGAAAGCTCGAGATGCTTGCAGAAATGCATGCTTTAGTGGTGTCCCTATCATTGCTCTAAAGATGAATATGCTTTTTTTTTCTTATGATGATGATGATGAATTAAAAGATTATAATTTTAGAGCGTATGTAGGGGCTGACAATTCATTTGAGTGAATAGTAAACTCTGGTTCCCTTCTCTGAACCCAGGAGGAAATATTCATTCAAACCCTTGTGGACATTTTTCCTTGGTTTTGTTGAAACCTCGTTTCAGTCACAATTTTCCCGGCAGAGAAGAATGCAAGAAGAAATGAAATATCTTTGTCTTTTAAGAGGAATATTAAAGGAAGTATTATCTCATTTCACTTCATGCTGCAGCATTTTAAATAGTCACGTAAAGTGTTAAAACTGAGGTTAAAACAGATGTTGGCACATATAAGTGCCGGCTGCAAACATGCCACATTTGGGTTTTCTACCATCGCGAATCCACTGAACAGACGTTCTAGCCAAACTTGTGATTTTTCAAAAGCCTTAACTAATTTGATCTTTATAAATTCTGTTGTGTAATATCAAGGACTGTTGCAAGAGGTATGGAGTATGACTTCAAATCTGAAGTAGCCTTTACTCTGATGTGCATCAGTAGCAACATTTGAGGAGGTATTGCGATGAAGTCCAGAATCTGCAGGGAGATTATCACTGGTAGATGGTTCATTCTGCCTTGGGCATCTTCCATCAGACAGAAGAAGGAACGTAACATTACACAGCCTTTACAAAATGTCATGTTAACGGAGAGCCACAACTCTTGTAGCGGATGATGATGACCAGGTAAAACAGTAGCCAGACATGGGGCTATCCAATCCCAGTTGCAGTTTGCACCCAATATTCAATTCCAGTGCTGGAAGCAACAACCGTACTGTCCCAAGTATTTCATATTTGTAAAAAATACTGATATGTATCACTTGACTGACTCTTCCTATGATAAGTCATGTCTGTGCTTGTTTTGGTTTGAGGTGGATCCACATTTTCAGCCTCAAAAATAATGATTTAAATTGAAGTCTGACAGAACCCTACAGTCCTACAAGTGGAGATGTTATTGTGAAGAAAAGTAATTACATTATCTCTGTCAGAGAGAGATTTGGCCAGTCACAGTATACATCTTTTTTGCAGGCACCTCTTTCACTAGCTATTAGCTTTATCAGCTTTAGGTGTTTTATTTTCAGCTAAAGCATCACACTGATCAAACTACACTTCTGAATCCCCTTAATTAGGAACACAACATCCTTCTCTTCTCAACTTTTGTCATCTCAGATATCAGATCCTTTGCCAGCAGAGCTGATCATGATAATAATTATATTTTTCTTTCTAATGGGAGATCAAAGCTTGAGAAGAGCTGACATACATCTTGGGTATTCAGACTCAAGCTTGGAGGTCAGTTGAACCTGGAGAAGTTATTTTGCTGGTTTTATAACATAAAAGCTACCTTTAGAAGTACTGTTAGTGAAATGCCAATACTGAACTGCTGGCCTAAAGCACCGTGTGCTTTGTTAAGGTACGTGGGTTTTTCCTCTCACATGCTGTAATTCATTTGAATTGGGCCCTGGGCCACATGATAATTGTGAACCTGATGGTTGTCAACCGTGCCCATGGCAAGGAAGTGGGAACCAGGCGATCTTTAAAATCCCTTCCAACCCAAGCCATTCTATGGCTGTATGATTCTATGAATGCAAAAAATTGGCATGAAGTCAAGGCTCAGATCTGTGAAAACATAAGGAAAACTGCGTAATTTTAAGCCGAGCTTTCATATGTACTGTTTTGAAAGGTTTTGAGAAGGAATCTGTATTTGCTTCCTCACTCTAAATTCTAGCCATTCTGCACTCACCTTGGAGAGTCTCTAACCTCAGGCTGTAAGTGGGATTTCCTATTTTCCTTCTCCCTTCTCTACAGTGCATGTTTTTTTCCTATTGTAACGCGAGTCTCCAGATCCAGGAGAAACCCCTACCCTTCATGGGAATTCTCTCATTATGGAGGTCAGCTCCTAAAAGCTGCTTGTGTCTGTCCCAAGATGTGCAATACATAGATGTTGGCAGTGGCTGAACGTTGTGAATGTGTCCATCATTTTTCTATGATCACTTTAAGACTGCCTCCCAGCTGGGCTGTGAACAGACATAAATTTTGGTCATTTCTCTTTTTTAAAAATTTCTCTTTCCAATATAAAAACTGCTAGAGGTGACAAGAGAGTCAAATGAATCCTCCAAGGATTTTACAAGCACAAGAAAAGATTTCCCAGAGGCCGCTGGGAGTGAGAGTAAGCTGCTGAAAATCAGCAGTTCAGCCAGCAGAAGGTAGTCTGGGTGTGACTGAGGAAATGAGTGCATTTCCTATGGAGAAATTCACAATTGACAGAATGTGAAACTTTTCGTGTGAACTAATGCAAGGGCACTTTGAGGGCAATGGTCCAAGGAAAAAAAATCTGTTTTAAATTGAGAAAGAGGAGAGCACTGTGCTAATTGAAAAAGCAGACCCAGTGATTTTATACAATGGTTTGGTCAGGAGCTTTCTATTATGCACTAGTTTATTTAAGCACGGCACAGCTGTGGCTCTGGTAAATCACACACAGATGGTATCTCTTTTTGTTAAAGTGCTTGATAGCCTCATTACTTGCTTGTCAGTATAGATAACCTCTGGTAACACAAGGAAGTTGCTCATGTTAGTCTTAATGACAGCTTCATTCATTATGCCATGTAATCCATTCTCTTTATTTGAATTTTTTTGAGTCCTAAAACTCTTCTCATACATGAAAATTACAGATGCCCTGAAAAAGCTGCCCCAGACAAACTGCACATCACTTCCCTTCTCTGGGTGCTCAGCTCTCTCTGCCACCTCACACAACACAGCAGACTAATGTCTGAAAAATGTTCTGGGCGCAATGACAGAAGTCTGTGTTCACACTATGTTCTACTCATTAAAGTGAGTCCCTGGCAAGCATGAATGCTATGCAAAGGTGAAAGGGAGAAGAATTGATTACTGTCAATCTCAGTAGTCACAGGGAAGCAACAACTCACCTTCCCATGCTGGCCTTGATCTTGCCTTGGACCTTATTAGCTACAGGACATGGTGGCAAGGGTCTGGGCTCTTCATGTGTTTTCTTGCAAGAGACTTGAAGTAAAGGGCTCTGGGACTGAAGAAGGACTGGAGGATCTTCCATATCTTTCCAGCTAAACATTAATCAAATTGTGTGAAACATTATCCTTCAACATTTGAACAAACGAGGTTGCGAGAGGAGGCTGACAATCTCTTAACCCCTCTGCACACACAGACAATTTTGCCCCTAGAAATTAACACTTCCTGAAGGATTTTTTCCACAATAGTGAGTAGAATGGAATAGCTCAGTTGGATGGAAGCTTGAGAGACCGTCTAGTCCATCTACCTGACCAGTGGGACACGTTTGCTTTTGTACAGCTATGCATGCCTGCCTATTGACAAACACAAAGGACAGATCTTTAATCAGTCATTGCCAGGTAACTGTGGCATCAGAATAGGAACAGAGAAGTACCTTAGACAAAGGGCACCTTTCTGTCTATAGACATCCAGTTCTCTGTGAAATTGCTGTGATGTAATGGAAGATGTTATATAAGAAATGGGACTGTGGCTCTTGAATGTCAGTTCTTTTGCATTGCATTTTCTTCTTTTCAAGAAGTCAAGAGCTTATGGATGAAAATCAGTGATCGGTTCAGCAAAGGACATCCAGTGGTCATCTGATCAGGAGGAGCCTGACGAGGCCTTCCTGCTTCAACTGTGGGAGGTGTCGTGCTTGCAGGATCTTGTCCTGATGGGGGATTTCAACCACCCAGATACCTGCTGGGATAGAGACACAGTGGGTAACAGACAATCGAGCAGACTCCTGGAGTCTGTTGAGGATAACATCCTGGTCCATGTATTGCATGGACCAACCCAGGGTGAAGCCTTACTGGACCTGGAGTTCACCAGTGTTGAGGAGAGCTTTAGAGAGGTTAAGACTGGAGGCAGCTGCAGTGATCATGTCCTGGGGGAGTTTGTGATCTGGAAAAAAAAAAGCAAAGTCTGCCTGAAAAAAAACAAAGTCAGGACCCTGAACTTCAGGAGAGCAAACTTCCAGCTACTTAAGGAACTTCTGAATGGGATCTCCTGGGAAACTGTCCTTGAAGGCATAGGAACAGAACAGAGCTGGCTGTTCCTAAAGACGCCCTTCTGAAAGTACAAGAAATTGCAGTTTCCCAGCAGAAGAAATAGAGCAGAGGAGATGGGTGACCAGCATGGCTGATTAAGGACCTGCAGCTTAAATTGAGGGAAAAGAGAGAAGTGTACAGGAAGTGGAAACAGGGTTGTGTAGCCTGGGAAGAATGTGGGAATGTTGTCTGCATGTGTAGAGATAGGATCAGGAAAGCCAAAGCATCGGTGGAGATGAACTTGGCAAGGGATGTGAAAAATAACAGAAGGGAGTTCTGCAGGTACATAGGCAGGAGGAGACAGATCAAGGAGAGTGTTCCCCCTCTGGTAAATGAGGCTTCCTCAGACATGAAAAAAGCTGAGGTGCTCAATAAGCATTTTGCTTCGGTCTTCACTCTTGGTCAGGTTCCCCATGTCTGCTGACTCTGAACCTCCAGGTATGGGTGAGAGGAGTGGATTCCATCCCACTGTAAAAACAGAACAAGTCCAAGACATCCTCATGAAAGTGAATGTATGTCCTTGGGACTGGATGATATCCAGCCTAGGATTCTGAGAGAGATGGCTGATGTGGTTGTTGAGTTGCTCTCTATCGTATTTGAAAAATCATGGCTGTTGGGTGAAGTCCCCAGTGACTAGGAAAAAGAAAATATTGCTCCTATTTATAAGAAAGGGAGAAAGGATGACCCAGAGAACCACAGGCTGGTGAGCCTCATCTCTGTGCCTGGGAAGATCATGGAGAAGATTCTTCTAGAAGTTATGTTAAGGCACATACAAGATAAAGAGGTGATCCAAGACAGCCAACATGGCTTCACCAAGGGCAGATCATGCCTGATCTATCAGGTAGCATTCTGTGATGGAGTGATGACATCGGTGGACTGGGGAAGAGTGATGGGTGTCACTTATCTGGACTTCTGCAAAACCTTAAACATAGTTCCTCAGCACATCCTTCTCTTCAAATTTGAGAGGCATGGATTTGAAGGATGGACTGTTTGGTGGATTAAAAATTGGTTGGATGGTTGCAGCCAAAAGGTTGTGATCAATGGTTCTGTGTCAGGGTAAAGGTCGGTCAAATGTGGTATCCCTCAGGGGTTGGTCTTGGGAATGGTGTTCTTCAGCATCTTCATCAGTGACACAAATGATAGCATTGAGTACACCCTCAGCAAGTTTGCAGACAACACCACGCTGAGTGGTGCAGTTGATACACTGGAAAGAAGGGAAGCCATCTAGAGGGACCTGGACAGGCTGGAGAAGTGGGCCTGTGAGAACCTCATATGGTTCAACAAGACCAAATGCAAGGTGTTGCACTTGGGCTGTGGTGATCCCGCGATCAGTCTGTATTTATACAGACTGGGTGAAGAACCCCTTGAGAGCAGCTCTGCTGAAAAGGACTTGGGTGTTCTGGTAGGTAAAAAGCTGGACATGAGCCAGCAGTGTGCGCTTGCAGCCTGGAAGGCCAGCTGTGTTCTGGGCTGCATCAAAAAAGGGGTGGCCAGCAGGGAGAGGGAGGTGGTTGTCCCCCTTCACTTGGCTCTTGTGAGGCCCCATCTGCAGTACTGTGTCTAGGCCTGGGACCCCCAGTACAGGAAGGATGTGGAGCTCTTGGAGAGGGTCCAGAGGAGGCCACTAAGATGATCAGAGGGCTGGAGCATCTCTCCTATGAGGAAAGGTTGAGAGAACTGGGCTTTTTTAGCTCTGGGGAGACTTCACTGTGGCGTTCCAGTACCAGAAGGGAGCATATATACAGGAGGGGGAATGGTTGTTTACGAGGGTGAATAGTGATAGGACAAGGGAGAATGGTTTTATACTGAGACAGGGGAGGTTTAGGTTAGATATTAGGAGGAAGTTTTTCACACAGAGGGTGTTGACGCACAGGAACAGGCTGCCCAAGGAGGTTGTGGATGCCCCATCCCTGGAGGCATTCAAGGCCAGGCTGGATGTGGCTCTGGGCAGCCTGGTCTGGTGGTTGGTGACCCTGCACACAGCAGGGGGGTTGAAACTAGACGATCATTGTGGTCCTTTTCAGCACAAGCTATTCTATGATTTTACGATTCTATGGTATGAAGATATGTGTGATGAAAAAAAAAATATTCTGATTGAAGAAAGTTTCGGATAAGTTTTTGGATAAGAAGGACATAAGATATTCTGTCCAGAGTATCTGCTAAAAATGGTCTTTACTATTGTAACATTGAGCAGTTCTTCATACAGGAAGATGGTAAAGTCAACTTTCAAACACATGGGGGAAATACAGGCAAGATTTCTTTTCCTCTCCATCTGCTTTTACTGGAACATTAGAAACAGTGTTATTTTAACTGTACCCAGAAAGTGTCTCTTAAAGTAGAGCTACTTTCACAGCACAGGAGTGTGTGGGGAAAGCAAGAGAGTGGGAAGACTGCTTTGTAGCTGATCATCATGGACTTCCAGGGGTGAATCCAAGTTGGGAATAGTATTAATTCAAAAGAAAAGTGATAGAAAATTAAATACCAAATTGGGCATAAACTTGCCTTTGAATCCTAATATCTCTATCCTTGGAGATTTGGATTCCATTACAAATATTAGCAAAGATCAAGGGCATTTTATTTTCAGGGCAAGCCTAATTGGAAAAAAGTTAATTCTACAAGAAGTAGAAGCCAGATAAATAAATTAAAATCAATGTGAGGTCTTCTGTAGACATGTCAGCCTCATTAGGATTTTTCCTAACACATTAATTGATTAACACATTAATCAAGCCTCAGTTTGCAATGGTCCTGTCATATATTCCAGACCTCAAACTTCTCTCTAGCCTGTCTATACCCCACCACCCCCTCTTATGCACTTTTTGCCTTTGATGTGCGATCAGATCCTTTTTTCTCCTTCCCAGTACTTTTAGAGGCAAGAAATGCTCTTTGCCACATTCCTAAGCCACTGAGAAAAAAGTGGCAGTGTTTTTACCTTTTTTTTTTTACCTGAACCCCTCTCTCTTTCTACTGTCTCTGGCAGTAGGGGATCTGTGGTAAACACTAGCTTTTAATTAGAAATGAGTGTAAATGGCAAACACAGCCTTGTTGGAGGACATTTCCTTTGACAAAAGAAAACAAAACAATGTACAAAAAAGCTTAAGTAAAAACAAACAAACAAACAAAAAACCATGTTTGAAATATTTGAATCATTTTTTAGTATTACAAATACTACTCCTCATTCTCATCCTTAGTTTTTGAATTTATATATTTCAAGTATTCAAAGTAATCAGTAAAAATATCTTTGCAATGCAGATGAGACAGATGAAGAGCAAGAGATAGACACAGAAAGATGAAATTGGCTTCAAATTTCTTTTTAACCTGTTTCTCTAAAGCGATTAGGCTCATGTTGTCATAGGGCATGATCATGTACTCCTATCTCTGTGCACATATGAGTCTGTCTGTTGTTGGAATTTTTGTGCCAACCTCACTAAAACAACATAGTGCATAGTCTGAGGCCATTCTTTATGAGGAAATACAGAATCACCGTCTGCTTGCCTTGCTCCAACTCTGCTCTCTGTTGGCCCCTGCAGAATCCCAGCTGCTGCTTGGGTCTGACTGTGTGCAGCTGGTTTTATGTTCATAATAAACAGCTGGGCAGATGAGAGACATCTCAACATCTCTGCCAAAGCACAATCTGCAATGATTTACCACTCAGTGTGGATCTCAACTAGGACTTTCAGTGCGAAAAATGAAATAAACGCATGCACAATAATTAATTGTTGTCCATCACATAATAATTTATGTTTATGCCCTCAGTAAAAAGTTTCATAATAATGAAATTATTGAGAGATTTCTTTTTTTTTTTTTTTTTTTTTGGTAGACAGAGATCTTATTATTGCATTAACTATTCCTGTAATTGTGCTAGCAGAAATATGTAACAGGAAGATAAAATGGGAAAATATTTGCTATGTAAAAACTGAATGAAATTATGTTAGAATCAAGCAACTAGAAAAGTGACGGTAGAAATACTGAAAATTGAGAGCTACAAAATAAGTTAAATCAAGGACTCACATCACTTCAACAGATAGAGCATGGCTAAACACAGGCCATTTTGTTTATCAAAAATAGATTAAAAATACCACATGAAATAAAGACAAATTCAAAAGGAAAACATGCAGTGTGTTACAAGACAAATAATAGCTCATTATAAATCTAACGTGATTTAACACAACAGCATGAGTGAAGTGTTTCAAAACAATCTCTATAACGACACTAAGCTAAGAACATAACAAAGCACTGTAGTCTTATTCACAGACTGCAATTACAATGATTGTTATAAAACACCAACTGCTATTTCCAGGATTCTTTGAAACCTAAAGTAGCCTGGTCACTTGCAAGCATAGGAATCTTTCTTTCATAGGAATGATTCTAACCATCCAAGTTGTTTATAAAAGCAAGAAAACATCATTGGCAAATGGAAATAATAGCTTCTAAATAATATACAATTATATTAAAAAAGCTTCTGTGTGTTAGCTGAGATGTTGATTTTACTAGTGCTTGAATTTCTGACAGAGTTAACGGTATAGACATTCGTGGTCAAATGTATTTTTTAACAAATGATGTCAACGATCTTCATCTTTTGAAATGTTTATGGTTCAGGCCATAGAAGAGAGAGCGCAGTTCTGAAACTTCAGTTAATGGATGTAACTGCTGTTTCGACTTTGCAAAACATTTTTAATTTATAAGGCATACTTACAGCTGTGTCAGTGTCAACCTCTACTGAATAATCAGAGTTCTCAGGAATGAGCTTAATTTTTTATAATAAAAATAAATGGTATTGCCTATATACTTAATATTTACATTTATTTAGGTGTTTCATCATAAAACTGAAGTGAAGCTGAGACTCATTAAATCACAGATTAGCTATGCAACAAAGCTTGCTGGCAGCACAGCTCATCCGTGGCACGGTCCTTTCCTCATGGAGATGCTCAGGGCCAAGCCCTGACCTTGGTCCTCTACATTCATTGAAAATGGATTTTACTGACCCTGCTGCATAACTCTGCAGGGAGTTACAGAAAGCAAAACAAAACAAAATACAAAAACAACAAATCAACAACAAAACAACAACATTCACACACACAAACAACACCAAAAAAAAAAGGGTGTGGGGGGGAAATAAAGCAGAGTGAGGAAGAAAGATACCACTCATGAAAGAAAGGTAGAAATTGTTACTGCTTTGGATAAGCAAACATCTCCATACCAAGAAGACCAGGAAACAAAGTTTCATTGTGAAGACTCTACCTATACGCAGCATTAAGCTAGATGGGACAAGGACCAGTTTTTAGAAAAACAAACATGACAGACAGTATTAGACCCCAGTTGGTAACAGAATATTTTAACTGCTTGCTGGCATTTGTTAAAGATCTAGAAGCTCCTCTTTATTCTTTGGGCGCATACATGGCCTGAGGTTTTTCTAACAGAGCTCTAAAAAATCCAGCAAATAGCTGTGAGAATTGTGAGCATTTGCAGTGTAGAAGAAAATGCTAAGGCTGAATGAACTTCTAGGGAAAGGCTACTTCTAACAACAGGGGAGGCTACATAGCAGCAGGAGTTTGTTCTGGCAGGAGTCTCTTCAAAGATAAAAATGATAGGCAGGGTTTTCTTTACAGACGTTAGATGTTATGCAGTTTTTCATTTCATGTAACATATCTCCAAGGAGGGTGGGGAGGCAATGTATAACCACTTCACAGAGGTAATCAACATTGAATCAAATAGTTTTGGCCTCACCAAAAGGATTTATGTCGCTGGTAATTTTGAGCTGCCAGACCCCTCCCCACTGTGACTACTTTAATATCAACCAGTCTCACAGAAAATATTTCCAAAGAGAATGCTAAAGAAAAAGTGCCCATTGGAGTGATTAACTGGGGAATTTTATAAAGTGATTTCACGTGCAAAATGGTACATGGCACATGTGGGGGAGAAGGATCTTATTTTTGCTTTTCAGATGAATGGATTTTCAACCAAGGGGATCTCTACTGACTCAGCTGAAATCTTGGGATTTCAGCTTGGGAAATTCTTTCTGTCCTGAGATTCTTTTCCTCCTTAATATGGCTCATACAACCAAGCTGGACTAGAACTGGCAGCACCATGTCTCTCTGAGACATAATCATATTGTTAGAAATGTATATCTTTTCTCATAATCTAGGAGTATTATTTCAAACTTGAAATGATATTACCGATGAACTACTATTATCTATCAGACATTTTTTTCCACTGTGAAGCTCAGAGACCCAAGGTGTCTCCAAGGTTAAAAAAAGAGCGCAATCATAGTTTTAATGTCTTTATTCTGCTGATAAAGGATACCAAATCAGGAAGAGAACAAGGAATTATAAAAGTAACAAAGTGAATATTGAGACTAGTAGGATTGAAGTGGGATCAAGGCTTTGACATGGTAATGTGTTAGAAAAGTAAAGTAAAAGACCATTTATTGTCTTCAGGGAAAGGCAGTCCTGCTCATGGTGCTTTGACAGTTTATCACCAGAATTGCTTTCACATTGATTGAGGTACTAAAAAGGAGATACCTGCATTCTTACATCTCTGTTCTCTCACAAAAACAGTTCAAGCATATTTTTCTACAAATCTGAAACTCCATACAGAACTACCTTTCGTGTGAGTACGACAAAAGTATTGACCTCAACCTATGCTGTGTACGACAGCTGCCTATGAGCATAGGGAGGAAGAAAATCCATAACTTAAAAATGATCACAGCTAATCTATGTTAGTGTGATGGCATCTTCTGGAGTAAAAAAAACAGGTCTTATGGGCACAGTAACTGTACATACTCTTTAAGGCAGTACCATGACAAAATCCTTTGGGGAAATTTAAATAAGGAACAACTTACTCTTCAGTTAAGTGGTGCACCTTTTAACCCACTTCCTACTTTAGAAACATTTAAGAATGTTAAATTACCTAAATGGCTAGGGAGGGCTATGCTTAGCCATTTACTAATTGCCAGTAGAGTCTTTCCAAAAATAGAAACCCCAATTGAGACCACCCTAAATCTGCCAACTCACTAATAGAACGTGACTACTCTGAAAAAGTTACCGGTATGCGAGTGCTGATTGTGTTTGACATTGCTCATAGTTTGAACAACTGAGGTGACTTCTCAGACTTTCTCAAAACAATGTAAAAATATTTCTTTTGAGTGTAATGAGATGAGAAAGCCACACGCTTCAGTCTTCTTTGTAGTCTCTTCTTGCCATTTGTTCAGGAAAAGTTCCAGCAGATCACTGCCAAACACAAATGAGTTTCAGTTTTGAATGTGCGTAGGACCACTACCCAGTGGTAAGATTGTTTAACAGAGCATTCAGTGCAGTAAATTGTCAGCAGTTTGTATTTAGAAGGTCGTTCATACACTTAAACCCAGGTAGGTAGTTATTTTGTAATTATTTTCTATCCGCATCCGAAGTTTTTGATTGATTTCAATACCATTAACTTGAAATGAAAATATAGCAGTACAGGCAGTGACTGTGTGTCACTAATAACATATAAACCATATTGCTAACTAACCATTTAATTCAAACACAGGCCTTTGTGATATGATGCCAATGTCAAAATTATGTGTGGTACTCATATTCTGTGAAATATGAAATATGAAATATTAGCTGAAATGCTAAAGAAAAATGCAAAAAACAATTTTTTTTTTGAAAGAACTCTGAGGAATATTTTTACACTTTTTTTTTTTTTTTTTTTTTTTAATCTGGTTTAGGAGAAAATTATGCTTATACTTTGTATAAAGTGCCTTTGAAAATATAAGTAGTGCTTTAGTGCCAGAGACAGACTTGCAGAAGGACCCCCTGTCATTCCTGAGAGCACTGATAGACTTGTGCCAGTGAACTGAAACCAGCAGGTTAAAGCTGATACTGTTTTCAGCTGTTGGATCCATCTCTCAAATAGATGGATGGCCAACTCAGAATGAGCTGATTTGCCCACAGATCAGTGCCCGACATGCATGGTTTTCAGCCTGGAACATTAATGTGAACTAATTCAGATTTTGTTTTTTCTTAGCAAACTTTGTTGAAGCTTGTGACAGTTCAAGAGCTGATTCATGAATGGAGTGTATGTTTTTGCCTCAGGGTTGAGAATGTCATGGGAGAGACAGGGCAAATACCTGAGGGATGTAACTAATGCACTAATTTTCATCAGTTTAATTGACTCCTTCATCTTTTGTAAGCAGTCTGTTTGCCTGTGAGTATCAGATAGAATCTTATTATTCCTTTTCTACTGTGGTTTCCATACTACATCTTCGAAACATAACTGAAAGGTGCCACTCAGCAAAGCCTTTTGAAGTGTGTTTAAAGCCTTTTGGCCTTTGATGAAGGTTTTAATGATTCGCCACATTCACATCTATTTACATGGGATTTTTCTAATTCATTTTGCACCACAACACTCAACAGCTTTAGTAGATGCAAATACAATTCCCTCACTGATACAGAACCCAAAAGGAATTGTAAAGAAGTTTCTACTTTGTCATACTTCAAATGACATCTTGGCATTAAACTCCAACAAAACAAGAAAAAATGGTATCTCTCTTGCACGGATGCCTTTGGTTTCTCTCTTCCCACTCACATACTGACTCTGGGTGAAAGCTAGTAGCCCACAGATAACTGCTAATAGTATGAAGAGAAGCAGTGGGCCATATCTCACTTAGTTGGAGCTTCCCTAACACGGCCTTATGACAGTTATCTTTTTTCTTCATGCTTGCTTGCTTGCTTCTTTGACTCCCAGCATACCTTTTCCCTGACTTGATGCCCATTTTTTTCTCTTCTGTAGAATTATAGGAGTTTCTCAAATTTGCTCTCTGTACCTTAAGGAACATGAAGATCATTTAGTGTTCAACCTATGAAGAAATTGTAGATGCAATACTGAAGCAGTTACAGAAAAACTCAAATACTTTTAAGGAAATAAACAAGTGGATCTAATTGTTCCTCAGACCAGAAAAATATCCAGCATCATCTTGCTATCTGTCTATATTAAGGAATGTCATTATTTTTAGTTGGTAATTAGAAAAGAGATTTACAGATGTAGTGTTGAGTTTCTTCACTGCTGTTGGGTTCTTCAGCAACAATTTCTAGCACTACGTTACAAAACATAAAGTGCCTAAGGCAACAAGCTATTTTCCCTACAATTTTGCTACATCATTTAGCATTAAAGAAATTAATTTTGGAAACAATGATCAGATTAGTGCCCAGCAAATGCAGAAGAAGTCCAGATTTTAATAGATTTTTAGGGAGAAAATTTTCAAGATTTCAGCTTTAATTTTGGAGGAATCCAGTGATGCTCGTGATTGTCCATCAGCTAGCTCAATGGAAGAAGCGAGACCTCCCATCAGGAGCAATCTATGGAGCTGGTGACCCCCTTGCCATTGTAATAACAGTGAACACTCATACTATCTGCCTTCAAAAGAAATGTCAAGGGAATCTACGTGGACTGCAAATCACATTGTTGAATTCATTATCCCTCTGATTTTTAATATACAGTTCCTATTTATAGGACATAAGACACTGTGATGTGAATGATCTCCATGGAAGTAGAAAAGTAAGGGTTTAATTGGCAATTTTTCATCACTTCATCAGGCCAAGAGAGTTCAGATCACTGGAAATTTGTCACTAAAATCCCGTCCCCTATTTCCCTGTATCTTGTCTTACAATCAGTATTTATCCTGTGAGTATCAAAGAGCTGGAAGGTAACTATTAAAGTATTGTAAGACATTGAAGAGATCACACTACCTTGCATTATTTTTTCTTTCTGAGTTTCAGATATTCAGTGATAAAATCAGCAGTGCTTTCTGATTTTGCACAGAGTTGACATATCAGGTATATCTGATGAAAGGGTAAACTACAAAATAGCAATCAAATTCTTGGAGCATACAATGAAAAAAAATTTGCTTTGTCACTCTTTAATAAGAAAACAGGCTTGGCTCTTTCAAAATTCATCATAATGTGTTTTGATGACTTGTTACTAGTTAAGCATGAGTCTTTTGGTCTCCTGATTTTGATAGACAATGCCCCGTCATCATATCAAAGCACCTCCTATTGCAGTAAATGTAGAAGCTTGGCTCTCTAGAGATATCCTTAGGGCAAAGTGCATATGCATGGACACGGAAGAGAGAAAAAAAGAGAGAGCTCTATAGCAACTAGCCTATTTAGGGTTTTTCTTCACTAGAAATACAATTGTGTCATGGGACCCACTTACAACACTCTTTCATTGCAGAGTGCAGCTGGTAACCTTAACCTTTATGCCTTGCTGTGGAACATAGTTATGGACCCATCAGCACAATAAAGTAGAACCATATTGTATTTGGGTCAGGGGACAAATATGTTGTAACTTTGTCCCTTGTCGCAGCTGTGATTTTAACACAGCCAAGACCTTCCAGATCCTGAAGTACATTATTGCATGTCTTGCTCACTATGATAATTGCTGCTGCTACTGTTGTTGCAGGAGAGCCACCTGCTGTTCCTCTTTCTTCTGTAAAGCAGTCCCTTTAGCAGTCACAATAGTAATTGTGAAGCACTAATACAGACTGTTTATTGGGTACAATAAGTGTCAATTTTGTGTAAAAAATTTCTAACTTTGATGAGAAAGATAGAAATTAAATCCTCAAAGGGCACTGTTTGCTCACAGAAACCACATGATTCTGGTTCTTTCAGATGCTGATAAATATCACAGTTAAAGAGCCTTCTTTTAACTTCTTCTGATATAAACTCGACAGTGGCGTGTGGAGATGTGCATCATCCAGACTGACACTTCAACATGATTGCCAGTGTTGGGTGATAAATCCAGAGACATGAAGAAATGGGCAGCCTAAGAAGAGCGGGGTAATCTCAACTGCAACACATTGCAAAGTCATGCAACGTGTTTTTGTGACATTGCAGGCTGGGACAGACTCCTTTGGCCTGCATGTACCATGTGCAACCTACCCTACAGCCCTTAGGGTGTTAGGAATGTTATGCAGCAAAACTTACAATCTTTTTCCCTCTTAGAGGACTCTACTAGATCTTGAAGAAGGATCAAAGGATCAATAATCTCCCTATTGGTGTGTGTTTCATCTCAAGTGCAGAACTTAGCATCCATGTCCTCTTTTCCCCAGTATCATAATTAACCAGGGAGTGATGCACATCTTTGCAAGGGAAAGATCCCCTTTAGAACACAGCACAACTTTCTGGAGCAACCCTTTCACCAAGAGAGGCAATAACTTAGTCAGGATGACTATACCCAAAGAAGAGGTAAATTCAACTGCCTCAGTGGGGAGCGTGTGGAGGCTTCAAAATATTGTGCATGGTGTCTACATACTGCAGAGACTGATGTGCTAACTGCTGAGCGAGGTATGCACTGCAGACTTGGGGATGGAGAAGCAGCTGTCCCTCTCAGTTGGGCTCCCACTCTGCCACCACCTCCAGGCCAGGAATACAGAAAGAGAAGGCACATTGAGCATTATGATGAACTTCTTTGCTTCAAGAGTTTTATTTGCAGCAGTTGCACCTCCTCGCCACCACAACTCCGAAAAACTGTCTGCAGTGCTCGGTACCTCCTTAGTACTGTCTTTTCCATGAGGAGCAGAAACAGCTGCTCGGATAGTCTGGGAGATGAACACACAAATATATGTCACAACATAAAAATGACACACTAGATTGGAGTGTCAATGTCAGCCCTGGGCTGGTGTGGAGATACAGTCAGTGGTGACTGCAGCCTTCAGCTTCTTACCTGCTTTTATCTGCAAGAAGGTGACAAAAGGCCTAGGGCAGGAGTCACTCTCTGCCTAATTCCACCCCTCCAAATCTATGCACGCAGGTTGGGTTGCTGCTGATGTGTGGAATTATCCTAGAGAAGGCAGTCATAGTGACTGCAGAGCCTGAGGGGATACACATTGCTGCCTGCAGCTACAGCCCTGTAGTTTTCCAGAAGCTGCTGCTCCTCCTGAGCAGCACACAGAGGAATAGGTGCAGAAAATATTTGCATTTGTTAACTAATTCCAGGACTTAGTAATGAAGATACTGACTTCCCTTTTCCTTTCTGCAATTTTACACTATCCTATGTTTTTTGCTTGTTTGTTTGTTGTTTTTTTTAATGCCTTTCCTGCTATAATTTATTATTTTCATTTGTTCAGGAAAACAATGTATTTATTGCCAAAGGTAGAAAGTAATTTCATTAATTCTGTAATAGTCAACATCTAGCCAGCTTGTCTTCTCAGATAGATAGAGTTGCTGTTCTTGTGCTATTGTTTTCTTCCAAAAAACAATATATTATTTTCCTTTCTATCAGCTCTGTCCTGCAGGAATCAAAATAAAACAGAATGAACTTGATTGTGTTGTGGGCCTATATAAAACCTTATGCTCAAAATCCACCTCTGTCCCCACACCAGGATTTCATTCTGCCTTGAGTCTGTTGGATGCTGAAAAATTGCTGATGCAGAGGCAAGCAGTTCTGTGTCCACCAAGACAGTGCAGGAGGAACCCTAAAAAGAACAGGACAAACTCTTCCTGCTTATGGGAGAAAGAGCACTGCCCACTGTAGACTCCTCAAAGGAACATTTCTGCAGGTGTCCAGGTTCTGCAGGGTTCTTCTGAAGCCTATTGTTAAAAGACTTGCAAGGCCCAATAACCTGTAACTTCACCATAGTCAAGATGTGGAAGGGGCTCCATAGGGACAAAATTCAGGTTCCAAGAATTTAAGGTGAGGCTGTTATGAGTGCTCAGAACTACCTCTTGCATTACTTCTTGTTCAAATCAGTTTAACACCTTAGCAGACAGTTCTGTTGGAATATCAAAATATATTGCATCTGTGAAACAGCTTAAAATAAGCAAAAACAGAAATGAACAATATAAATACTTTTTTTTTTTTTTTTTTTTTTTTTTTTTTGTCTTTATATGAGAAGCAATAAAAAAATATACTTAATGTCCAAAGTCATCAGTGGCAAGTCCAGGAGTCTCTTTAATCTTGTAGCCAAAGGACACTGCTTCAGATACTATTCTCTCCAGTGTTCTTCTTTTAAAGGAAAATAGAAGTACACTGTTAGACAACTCTGAGACTTCATAAATTTGTTTCTTCAGGTTTAACCTTATAACTAAATATCTGGACTGATAGTTATCTAATATGTTATCTTTTGTTTCTTCTAGAAATATTTTTGTTATCATTTCTAGCTTTGGATGACATGATGGCTGACAGAAACCAGTGCTTGTCTAACATCTATACTGTCACTTTAAATAAAATATATTTATAAGTAATTCTTCACTGGGGCTTTGTGCACCATACTGCTTTCTCCTGCAACATCATTTTTTGTTCCTTCATAAGTCCCAGTCTTCCCCTTCAGAACTCGGTTATGATTCTCCGTCCTTCCCTTCATAGCTTCAAAAATACAATGGCCAGTCAGAAGCATGTCATTGATAAAAAATTGGAAAAAAAAGAGCTTTTCTTAAAAGAATTAAGCCATAATCTCAGCCTTCTACATGTTGTGCACACTTTTCTGTGTGTTTTACACAGTTTTCTCTGCACTGTGCATCCTCACCACCTTTGATGCTTGATATCACTCCCCCTTCTGGATGAAGAAACAGGCAGATTTTGCTACAAGACACGCAGTGTGATGGCAGAGAAGAAATACAGGCAACAATTGTGCACTCAAGAATGGCCTGTTGTTCTCTGTCAAGCTGTGATTCACACTGCTTCAGGAATCTACAGCTTCAACACGATGAAATAAGGTTTATAAAATACACTAACTCCCATGCCAAACGCAGAGGTGTGCCTACAGCCAGCTGCAATTCATAGGTGGCATTGTGGTGGGTGCTCCCACTCCCAACTGACTGATGATGAATCAGAGCACTGCATGCTGACAGCTCCTTAAGTCTCTCCTCTTTGTCTTCCAATCAGTGTGTCGGGTGGCAGGGCTGAGGATCTGCACTACAGTCAGCACTCAGTGGGAATGTTTCAGCAAGCACTGCTGCACCTCTCCTGAGGCTTAGGTCCTCTCATTCCAGCAGGGCAGATGTCCATTTTTGCCGAACTGAAAAATACAAAAGAAGGCAGACAGAAAGAAAAGAGACAATAAATCAGAAGTATAAATAAAAATTCTGTCTGACTGGAGAGAACACACTGGGCACAAGTGCTGTTGTTCTACACTTCATACTACCACCAGTGTGGTGTTCAACAAGTGCTGTTAATTGAGAGCTCTGTAATTCATTAGGCATAGTTATGTACTTGAAATGTTATCTTAGAATCTTTTTCAAAGGCCCTTGCC
This sequence comes from Centrocercus urophasianus, assembly GCF_019232065.1. Lineage (NCBI taxonomy): Eukaryota > Metazoa > Chordata > Aves > Galliformes > Phasianidae > Centrocercus > Centrocercus urophasianus. Next base: position 4,281,544 of record NW_024884767.1, on the reverse strand, counting down.
ACAGACCTAAAAAGGGGAGCTGAAAGGAATCAGCTACTGCATTTTAAAACCACATTTAACAGGAAATAGTAACTTTCTCAACATTAATCATTATGAAAGCAGGAAATCTATAGTGCCTATTTACTTGGCCTACTTCCCCGGCAATAGAGAGACAATAGGTCTGAGCAGGCTACTCTGAGGGAGGGAACAGAGTGTTTATAACAGTGTGCACTGTACTAGGGCTGCTCTGAAAGTATTTTATTCAGCTGGTCCACAACATCAGAGGTAGAAGTTGGTGGTATGATAGCAGAGGTTGAACCTTTCCACCAACTTCCCATCACCTTTTGTTGCTGTGTGACAGATGGCAACAGAGGGGCAGCAGAGTTAGTCTGAACTATTTTTCCATTCTTTACAGGGCATGCTACTTCCTGATACTGAATTTCACTGGTGTTGTCTTCTGCAAGCAGAAACTTTTTTAGCTGCTTTTGTAGATTCTACTGTTCTTACCTTGACAACTCTGAATTATTTTTGCTACTTGCAGACATTGTCAAGCTTCTCCTGATCATTAGGAAATAGACTACATCAACTATTATATAAGATTGTAAGCATTTAATTATCATCCTCTTCTTCAGAAAAATCTGTATGCTTTTAATTTCTGATTTTTAGCAAAGTATTTATTTACAGGAAAGAAGAAATAAATCTTATTTATTACAAGACTTTTCTTACATCAAAATATCTTTGTATACCTAGCAGCCAGAAGTAATGGATTTTGCTGAAAGAGTTTCTGGAAAGTTGATATTGCATTGACTATTTCTGGTTCATCCTTACTGCTGATAAAGTATTAATATGCATGTGTAGGTTGCAGAATTGTGAGCTGTTGTTTTTTTTGTCCCTTGTTGTATGTATATAATATTTTTATGATCTATGTGTCTTTGTTCTTCTATTGGATATCATGCAGCTAGGCTGCTACCTCTCCATAAATGTAGGCTTAAAAACAATATAGGCAAAGAAGTTTCTCTACACTAGAAAGTATAAAAGTTGGCAACCTGTAAAAAAGTTTGCCTGCATGATAACAAGCAAATAAACTTATAAATAATAAAAATATATATAAATAATGGTATGTAAATATTAGAACTGTGTACATTACAGAATCACAGAATATTCCAAGCTGGAAGGAACCTACAGGGATCACCAAGTCTAAATCCTGGCTCCAGACGGGACCACCCAAAATCTAACCCTGTCTGAGAGCATTGTGCAAACACTCCTTGAACTCCAGCAGCTCGGGGCCCTGACCATTGACCTCTTCCAGGCTAACATGATTACTACTGCTGAGTTTTATTGCTATATCCTAGCTAGGGGTGAGTAATTCTATACACTTATAGTAATGCCCAGATCCTCTCTTGAGGGTTTGTAAAACTTCTTTTTCTAAAGCTTATGCAAGTCCCTTATGTGTTACTTCATTTCTTTTAATAGCTGCCAGCCACGGAACATTTTTTAAAAATAAAACTTATCAAGTGATATTTTTGGTCAGTTTACACAGTAAATATTTGAATGTGTATTTTTAACACAATTTCAGTAAGAACTAAGACACAGTGTCTTTTTAGTCACTAATTTATTAGCGAAAGAGAATACTTATATATTTTGTAGACTTTTTTTTTGTGTGTGTTTGCCTGTTCGTTGCTCAACTGGGAAAATATCATAACAGTGAAATCTCTGGAAACTTGGGACAGGTAAGCAATTTCTGACTGTAGGCTAAGACTGTCAAGGAATCAGACAGCTGCTTGGCAGCTCTAAAAGTGAAACTCCAGCGTGTGCTACCAAATGGTTCTACAGGCAGTTAATACCATAACTGGAAGACAATGAAGTTGCTGTTAAAGTGATGTGTAGCTGATAGTTGGTTAAAATATGTGTTTTTATCTAAATGAGAGTAGGATATAGGTTTTTTTTTCCCTCAGGCTGAAATGCTGAGAAAAAACTTTGACTTTAAAGAATCTTCATTTTGATAGATATTACTTCAATGTTGTTTACTCATCACTTCTTTTTACTCAATTACTTAGCAGTGTTAACTGAAAGACTACTTTACTAGCTTTGTACCGTAACATTTGTTGAATCACAAAAGTTTGTTACCAAATAAAATGTAAATTGTGCATACTAGGACCAGTTATTTTTACCATGGAGATTCAGTATTCATACAATCTCCTGTAGAGAATCTGTTTTATCAGGGGATTGGATTAGAAGATATTCAGCGGTTCCTTCAGTGATAATGATTATTTTGTACCTGTAAAAGTAGCTGCTTCTAAAGAACAAATATACAAAAAATGTACTTAATAAAGCACACACACTGGACTTACAAACTCGCTGTTTCAAGTGGAATATAGTAGTGCAGAAGTGACTCTGGTTGCACCTCTTTTCGTCCATCTATCCATCCACAGTATTTTAAGACTTTGGTATTTAGATTTTGGTATCTACATTCTGACTAGCAACAAGAGCTACAAAATGAGATCGCACTTCTATTGCAGCTTGCTGTTAACGTTTGGAATTAATTTGTTACAATGAGCATCGCACAGTATCTACTCCAAAAATTCTTTGCTCATATCAATGACTGCATGTGCCACATTTTAAAGCCCTCCTTGAAGTGCTTGTTAAGTCTTCTGCACTCAGCAGCAACGCTCAGTTCCTGCCCTGTGGCTCGGAGTGATCACTTGCCTGAAGTGTCAGCTGTGCAGCTAAGGGCACTGTTTTGTGAAGAGGTTTCATCAGGCACATGAAGTGTATTCCACACCAGGCCTATTGAGAGATGCTTTTTGTTCACAGAGTGGGCTGTGCTGTGGCTTTCTCACAGGTTTGTTTTTAATTAGCTGGCAGAACAGAGGAAGGAATGGGAGCTGAAGGTGAAAGAGGGCTTGTGAAAGAAAATGACATGGAAGCATGGTGTGATTCTGAAGGTGTCAAACACCTAAATAACAAAAAAAAAAAGAAAGAGAAGGGAGCAAAAATGTCAAACTTTTCCCTATACAGGGGAGACAAGACTGCTTTTTTACCGGATGTTATGAGGTGACAATTATTTGACAAGCAAGCAAACAATGAAAGACACAGAAGAAATATTATGTCTGTATGTTTGGACTTCATTTGAGTGACAGCTGCAGATTCAGAAAAAACTGCAAGCTGTTCCCTTTCTCTGGCTACAGGTTCAAATGTTGTGACTCAGGCTTCATAGCAGTGCCATTGAAGCTGGGCAAACTTTTCATAGCACAACAGATCTACTTCTGAGTAAACACATTCAGAAAATTGAAACAATTTTGCTAATTGATTAATTCATCACTATTTTAAATGCACATTTAAATACAGGATTCCGTAAAAACTTTTTTTTTTTTTTTTTTTTAATTGCTGCTGAATTTTATTTTCAAACACATTCACTATAATTTGCATGACAGTGATTTTGATTTTCCTGATAGGAAAGAGGACTGATGGAAGCCATGTAGCCTCTTTTTTTGTACAAGGAATAGTCATTTTCTACAGTTAATCTACACCTTGTAAGCTTCTTACCCAGTTTGAAGAATTCTTCAGTGGCAACATGAAGAAACAACTTATGCAAAGATGAAAATATGTTAGAAGAATTTGGTTATTTATTACTTGGTTATGAAGGGGAGCTGTGAAAATAACATTTTTTCTACACAACATATCTATCTATCACTACTTCTTTAACCAACTTTAGACCTTGAGTTTGCTTGATCGAACGTGAAATTTTTGGATTTCCTATGCTAGGAGATGCATAAAGCCATCTAAAATCTCCTCTTAAACTCTTTTTTTAAATAAAAATAGTATCTTCAATTTTCAAAAATAATGTCTTTTTCACTAAAATAATGAAGATTTTCAGAAATAGATCTGGGGTGAGGAATCAACTAACACAGATGTTTAAGTCTTTTCCTTCCAACATCAACAACTCCATGATTCCGTGATTTTCCATTTACCACCAGAGATAAAGCCATATTTCTGTTCACAACAAACTTCCTGCCCTCAAAACAAAGCAAGACAAGTTATGTAAAATCCTTTCAATTTTTTCATGTTTAATTTTAGGAGGGCAATGTCTGCAGAATTAGTTGGGCAAACAAGGCTTTGGCAGGAAAGAGCAGCTCCTGTCTTGCACAGTAAGACAATTTGGGTTAAAAGGCCTTGTGGCAGAATATATCCCAAAGGATTCATTAATCCTTAGAGTGACAGCTGTTTTTGTGCCCTGATGTAGGCTGATTAATAATCCTCCATTGATTTTTCTAATTTCTTCACTGTAGATACATTCCTCATTCAAAACTCGCAGCACCTATCTTGGATGTGTGCTACTGATACTGTTCCATTGTGGGCACATACAGTTTGATTTTGCTAACCACAGGGCTTCACAGATGCCTATGTTTTATTTCTCTTTAGCCACAGCTATTGATTTCAGGGGACACTAAAGCTGTAATAGAAACAAGAGATGCTGTCAGGAGCTTGCCTGCTGCTCGACCTGCAACAGAAACAGTCCTGTACAGTCCAATAGAGAACAGTACCAGCTCTTACTTTTATTACATTTTTTTTCATCTCATTATCCGTCACCATGAGCATACCAGGAGATGGCATATACCCTGCACAAACCTCGCCATACTCCATATTTATTTTAAATTTGGGCAACAATTTTTAAGAAAAGAAATAGTTTAAAGGTATTTGAAACGTGTCTAAGGATGACATACTTTAGGGAAAAGCAAAACACACAAACCGTTGTATATGTTAATTACTTTGACTAAAAAGTATCTTCAAAATATGAGGCTATAGTGGTTTTGCAACAACTTCCTGCAGCACTTTTGGATTCTGACCACATTGGATATATTGCAAGAACAGATTTTCCTTCTGATTATTCCTCCCCTCCATCCCTTAAACATGTGACAAAACTAAGATAGAGAAAATAAACCATACATGTCTAATATCAGCCATGTACCTCTATGCATTGCTGGAAAAACCTGCAGGTTGAACAGATGAATTTACACTCGAAAAGATTGGAAGAATGGGAAAATGAAAATTAAACAAGACTCTTTTTAAAAAGTCTTCTTTAAAATAGGCTAAAATTGCTGTTTTAGATTTGATATAAACCAATTATTTATTTATTTATTTATTTATTTATTTATTTTACAGTTCCTCCCCCCTAAGAACAGCTTTCAGTAGCTGGAAGTTTTGCTAGAATCTTGTTCCACATTTTGAGTGATACAAGACTGTATTGCTGCTACTAATCAAATCTTTCAGCATATTTCAACACTTTTTAGGAGGAAACTTAACTACCTCTGCTGTCCCAATATGTGCTGAATCTGAGATCTGTTTTCAAATGCTTTATATTACAAAGATTTCTATCGTTCATGAGTCAATTAGGAAAGGATGAAAAACAATCCTCCTCAGCCCTGCACCAAGTCCCACATTCTACATCTCCCCCCTCTGTTTCCCCCCAAAAATCACATCACCAACCAGCCAACCACCACCACCAACAACAAAAGCAAGTAACACATTGTGGCATTTTACAGCTGCTCCTTTTCCTCTTCCTCCTTTGCATCATGTATTGCATATGCCAGACAATTGAACTGTTTGCACTTTATGTAGCTTTTTATTATTATTTTTTCTACTTTTTTGGGCTCTTTTCTATCCCATTCTGAAGAGTCTAACCAGCAATTTCTTAGAGTCAGTCTGCCTGGGAAAGGAGATTTTCGCTAAGAAGTCAGAAAGGATCTGGTGTGAAATTACACTGATGAATTAGCACACTGAGACAATTGTCTGCGATTAATAACACATTGCTGCTGTGAAGCTGCTACCAGCTGGAGCCACTTTTAGCACTAGGAAAATTATAAAGTAAGATTGACAGGAGAAAAAGAAAAGGGTAGGTATAGAAGAAATAAATGGACAAGGAGGGGAGAAATAAGTCCCTAATTAGCTAAGAAATGAAGTGGCTTTATAACAGCTTTTCACAGCCGCTGAGAAACGAGGGGTTGAATTTAGCAAAGGACAAAGAGATGTAAAAAGAAAAAAATAATAAAAAATCAGATCATCTGATTACCTAGGTAAATGTCATCAAGGCTTTATTACATTTTGAACTCTCTGAATTAAGTTAATACTGACTTGCATGACATTCCCTACATTTACCCATGAAACAATGGCAGAAAAGGCTGCAGGTTTGCAGGGAGCACAGTGCTTTGTCATTAGGAGCTACCATGGAACCAGCCCATGCGTGCCAGGAGCAACTGTAAACAGAAAGTCCTGGCAGGCAGAACAAATGCTTGGAGCCAGAACCACACTGTAACTCTGCCTTGTAAAAGTGGATGCCTGGTGCTCTGCACTCTTGCTGAGAATTGAGTGGAGAATCGAACACAAACTGTGTTTCGAAGACATCACATAAGGGACAAGGGGCAGTTCTTATGTATACTATTCTTGTAAAGGTTTATCACATGGCAAAATACAGGAAAAAAAAATCATAGCTAGGCTTGTTCCTTTTGTTCTGTGGAAGGAAGGAAGGAAGGAAGGAAGGAAAGAAGGAAGGAAGGAAGGAAGGAAAAGATTGTGTCCATCATTTTTATTGCTACCAGTCGGCTCCTACTGACAACTTAAATACAATGCAACACTGGTAGCTATGATGCTTGCTTTCTGTCAAGGTATGGGCTCTTGTGATGTGATCATTCCAGGAATGAACCAGGTATGAATTAGTCTGGGAAGGAGTCAAGCTTACTTCGTAACATTTTCTTTCTCCTACATGTCCTTCAAAGCATAGTGTCCAGATAATTCCCTTATAATAACAGAGAACAGTTTTGTAATAACACATACACACAACAGTTCCATATTCACTCTTTATCAAATGATAAATTTTTGGTCTTGGATTCATCAGTGATTTTAAAGTTGATAATTTCAAATTTTCAAGGCATTGTGATAGTTTTAATTCACTGAAGAACTCTTTCCACTTCTGCTTTGCCATGGGAAATATTCATATTGCTTTTTACTCAAAAAATTCTCTCTGTTATTCCAGATTGCCCAGTATGTGTTTGTGGAGAAAAAAGATTTTAGCTACAAGGTCTGGAATCAGAGGCTGAAAAGTAGTGCTTTTTTTCTCTCAGTGGGAGGTTGTGTCAGTTGTGTATAAATGGAATATATTAATATATATATATATATTCCAGTGTCTGCAGTTTTGAACAGGACCTTCTTTGATATATCTTATTTTATTTATTGTTACATTATATGTAAAAATATTAACTCAAAATTTATATGAAGCACTCATATGTTCCACCAGTGAAAGCACTCACAGCCTTTGCAGTAGTCTCTACTATCACATGGTGCTACCATGATCGGTCCCCTGTGGTGTTAGGCTGTTTCTGGCTTTTGTCCACTCTTGGCTTGCTAGAGCAAGCCCAGCCAGGAGGCAGTCCCTGGCTCCTGCTCTGTCCCTTTACAGATGTCATCTCTGACTGCTGGCACAAAAGTTGCACGAGAGGTCATTAACACACATAAATTTCAGCAGGAACAAAAGGTGTGCCAACCTTGCAAAACTCTGCAAATCCATCTCTTCATTACAATTACCAACCAAAATACAACCTCACCTTTGTCTCATTTTAAAGCTTTTCAAGATGTTCATATGCTATTAAGACCATCTCTGTAAACTCATGTTAAAATTACTGTTGTACTTGTGAGATATTGTATTAATTATATTTTTTCTGACTAAAACTGTATTTACTTGTAACTTTATAGGCATTAAGGCAGATGTCAGAGTGCATTTAAAAACTTTCAATTAACATTTCAAGAGTCATCTTAACAGTGGAGACAGAGAAATTTTTATTGTAATATCTATGTGCAATGATAATAGGATAAGCAAGGAAACATATACTTCGTACAAGCAAGCATGAATACACACACACAAACACACACACACATATATATTAGGTAGAAGCATGAATTTGGAGATTTTATTATTATTATTATTATTACTATTATTATTGCATTCAAATAATCAGCCAGTAATAGATGCATGGAATTTGTACAAAGTGATAATATTGTCACTTAATGATATAAAATGACTCCTCCCAAGATATCTGACTAGTCTACACTTTCCTTACATTATCATACATTAGTAACAATCCAAAGTAATTGTAATGTATTAAAATTGAATTCCTTGGCTGGAACAACAGTATATTCAGCAAACAAGAGTAGCTGATAAATAGTTTAATAGCCATCAATATTCAGGGAAAATGGACTTGAAATTTAGAAGAGGAATAAAGATAAGAGGAAAGTGAAAAATCTAATCATCTAACGTGATGTTAGAGATGCAAACTAAAAAACTAAAAATCTGAATCTGTGTTTATAGAAATGTTCCCAACTTCATATTGTTTATTTAATAGAGAAATTAAATGCTCAGATTATTTATTAGAGTTGTGGATAGAACTAAAACACAGGGGCTGGAAATGGATGTTATAACTTCCCAGAGTAAATGAATGTAAGCTCTTCCAGCTACAATCATAGAAGGATTAAGTCTAAGAGTTACATATAAAAAGGATTATAGTCATTATATGGGATCTGTACTTTAATTGCATCCGAGATGTTGGTAACTTAACATTTTACATCTGTTACCTTAACATAATCCTAGCATGCATTTATTTCTGAGAACATTAAAGAAGCACATATTTTTAACATGGATCAGATAACATAACTTTAGTAGTAGTAGTAGCAGCAATTTGCCCTATACAAATATAATGCATAGCAATGTGGGCATGGGCAACAGCATGTTCTGAGAGGATAAGACTGCCTGAAAAAATGATGATGAATCTTCTAATCAACCTGATGCAATCAGAGAGGAAGTTACAAATACATAATTTCTGTTAGCTTGAATGCTTCAACAGCTTTCAAAGAAAAACACCCTGTGAAATACACTCACTGCTTGTGGGATGGCACTTGCCACGTGTACTGTTTGGGTGCCTCCTCCACGGAGGGGCTGAGACCCAAGATACCCCTGGGAGGTCAGCAGGGTGCTGGAGGTGTGTTTTGGGAGGTAACATGAGTGGGAAGCGAAGGGCAAGGAAAGGAGTTTTGACAACAGCATTTGGGTAACCTGTTCTGTGAGATATTCAATCCCCTCCAAGGGCCTATCTTGAGATTCCTGTTTTATGAAGGTACCTGTTTTTCTCCATGGAATATACGGAATGCATAAAAACACTGATTCCAAAAAGTGTAAGGTGAGAATTCCTCAAAAAACTCGTTGCTTCACCAGATCCCCTCTGACAAAAGTTCAACTTCAATCAATAAAGAATGCATATATATCTGTGTACAGATATAGATGTATGTTTGTTCTCTTGTGGATACACTTAAATGGAGTATGGTAGTGTAAAACAACTCTTTCTAGCTGGAAAATGTGTAATAAAGTAATAGAAGCCAGCTTTAAAAATTCACGTGATTTCTGTGAACAGCCCTGAAGCAATTTAGTGAGTACACTTGAGATCAATAAACATGCTTCACATTCTGATATTCTACAGTTCACAGTAACTTCAAATACATTTTTAAACAAATGCATGAGCTCGTGTGCATTTTACATTATTTCATATTGGCCAAAGCAGCATTATGACAAAATTGACAAATTCACATTTTCTGCAACTGGAGAACAGACTGCAGCTCTCTCTAGTCCCAGGAGACCTGACAGTACTGAAACTTAAATACTAATGAAACAATACAGAGGGTGCTTGACATCAAACCACGGCTTCTATTTTCTTACTGCTACATTAAATGCATTGCAAATTGATCAATCTTTAAGGTTAAAAGAAAAAAAATGATTCTGCTTGGAAACTGCAGCTTCTTCCTCAGAGCTTCCAAAGAGCTAACTTTGCGTTTTTTCTCTTCTTCTCAGACAGAACACAAGAAAAAATTAGACATCTGGCTACAAGCAAATCCTGTGGTAAAAATAATTGCCAGCATCTAGCTGAAGATGGGTGGAAGTACAATAATTCAGCGCACACTAATATCAAGTATTTGGCAGTCCCACTCCTGCACCTGTATATTGTTTTCTGAAACAATTTTAAAAATGGCTTCAGCTCTGTACCTAGAGAGACAAGAAGATAAGAGAGGAAAAATCTTGTCACATTCTGAGCTCACTGGCCACATTTTCACATAGTTCTGTACGGGAGACAGAATTTGCAACCAAACACTTGATGTCTCTTCCTTCCAGGTAGCACTGATCTGCCCAGAAGTGAATAATCATTAATACAAAACTAGGGCATAACATTTGCACCTGAAAATTCAAATCAAATGAAAATACAATTCATCATAGTTTTCAAAAAGTTAATTGTTCATCCTGAGCAGCACACACTAATTTAAAGCTCTGTAAAAGGCAAGCTGTACTTATTAAATATATTCAACATATTGTACTCAAAAGCTTAACTGTGATTTTCACAATACGACTAGAAACTTCGTGGTTTAAATCCCATCTCTGTGCTACGTATGATCAAATTTCCTATGAGCATATTGACTAAAACCTGAAAAAAAAACAAAAACCAAAAAAAAGAGCAAACAGAAACAAAACAAAATGAACTCCAAAAAGCTGTAACATTTGGTGCTTTGGTTTCAGTTAAAATAGTAACTAACCTTCATACAAAATAGAGACAGGAACAGGAGGGGAGGATTGCAATAAATATTCATTAATTTTTTCCATTAATGCAAGTTACAAGTTAGAGAACGAAATCACAGAATAATATTAATGAACTCAGCATGGAGAAGGCAAACAAACGGAAAAAATTAAATGGCAGCAAGGCAGCTATTAGGATAAGGCTAGCATAAATCAATCAAAAATGAACATGGGCATAAGCATATAATATAATGAATTCACTTTCTTATGTCCTTTTCACAAGTATATTTTTTCCTTATTCTGTGCTGTTTTTAATTTTTTTTTCCTTCGGGATTCTTATGGGTACATTCAAAGCAGTAGTGAAATGCACCAAATTTTAAGGGATAAAGATGTTTTAATAATATGACCACATTATTTTTAAGTCACTGATTTTATTTCATAACAATTAAAGCAATTTTTAGTAATCAAACAATGAGTTCAGAACCTTAGTAATCAAACAATGAGTTCAGAACCTCTATAACAATTTCACCCATGGAAGAAATATACATTTGGTATCAAAAGGGGCATTTAATACAACATAGTGCAATTCCCTCAGTAGTAAACAGAAAAACTAGATTTGTTTTATGGTGGGGAACAACATTACTATTTAGATCATTATGATTTCAATAAGGATTTGATTCTTCACCAAAGCTAATTTGAAATTTTTTTTTACAGTTTATTGAATGTTTATCATTTTGTATACTATATTATACAATAGAGCTTTTATCACAGAATGATGGTGTTTTTTAAAATAGACTATTTTCAACCTTAATCTATGTTTTTTTTTTTTCCTTCAAACAATGTCTTCAGTCTAAGATTCTGCCTGTGACAAGAAACACCTCTGGACTCCTGATATGAGAAAAGGAAATGACTAGCAAAACACTTAAAGCAAACACATTCTTCAGAGGATGGCCTGAGACTCTATTATCACAAGAAAGGTACTTGTAGGATCAAATGTGCATTTGTTCATGTTTTCTTATTGTTCTGAGATGCTTTAAAAATAAACAAACCTCTGAGAGTTAATTAATTTAATAGGCAGCCCTATGTTACAGGTACCCTCAAAAGCAGACGGAATCAAGTCACACCAAGGGGATTGCCATATAGGAAATTGTTGTGGTGGGTTTCATAGATGGATGGCATGACAGGAGAGTCACAAAAGTAGCCTAAAATATAACATGACTTTTAATAAGAATTTTTTTTTATTTCTTCTTCTAGAACCAGTCTTTAACAAATGGCTTTGTTTGTCCTGTTCACAGTTTGTTCAAAACCAGTCTTGCTATAATTAAGCCAGAAATCAGGGGCAATTTTCATAACTACTCATAATAGTAAAATATATATATATATATATAAAATCATAATAGACATAATCTAGAAACTTCAATGACATTGCTATTTCTTGCTGTAGTCTGGAAGATGAATCGTAGTGCTACAGGTACAGCTACCGGCTGTCTGCAATTGACAAAGCTGGGATAATTGTGTAACTTTCTTGTATAATGGCTTAAACAAAAATAAATAGTATAAAAAAGGAGAACAGCAAAAGGACTGGAAAGCTGAGCTGCGTGCATTGCTGATTGATAAAAGCACTGTTCTCTGATCCATGCTGCTATTGTTGGTTTTTGTTTAGCTCTCTCTCAATCAATATCTAGCGGGCCATGATTTAATAAGGTTTTATAATCCCCAAAAATGGGTGGAGGGCAGTTGTGGCATTCTCATTCATCCAAGGGTGTCTTTCAGGTTTCTTTGCTTTCACCTGCTGGGACCCATTTGGTCTCTTTCAAAGAGAGTGGCATGACAAAATGAATGAGAACTGCTGGAATAGAGTTCCTTGTTCCACCCAATAGTATAATCAATGAGTACTTGTAATCCCCATTGTACTTCACAGAGGTAGTTGTAAGACAATTAAATCTCGCTTCTCAGGCAAATGATTTTGGTAGTTAGCCTGAAACAGCCAACAATGTTGTTGAGAGAACGGATGTGTCTGAAGCAATGATGTAATGGGATTGTGCTTAGCTAGAAAAGCCAGGTGGCTGGGGCTCTGGGGTTGGGTTTTGTTGTTTATATTTTATTTTACTACTATTATTTTTTCTGTAGCCTAGAGCTGCAGTGTATGTGAGATATAAGTGTATGTGAGATATAATTACATAAAATACATAAAAATACTGGCAGAAAGGAGAATAACTTTTAACTTCAATTCTGAAATGTGCAAAAGGGGTGAACAGTACATATATTTGCTCCTAAAATGCTAAATTTATATCTTTCATGACCAATAAGAGATCCTTACAGTTTTCATCACAGTCTAAATTCTAAATGGTGGCTTCACAATTAACAAACATTCATATAGTTAACATCACCTTGACATAACAACCAATTTAGCTTCACTGCCCTTTGCATCAGCTAAATTAAATTCTAGTCTTTTTCCACCTTACTCAGTTACCTGGAAAAAAGAGCTTGTACTCTTTTGAAGAGACATGTATTTATTTTGTAACCTGTGCCACCTTCTGCCCTACACGCCACACACTTTGAAAAGCACTTAACCCCTGCAGCATATCACTTTATGTCTTTTTCTCATAAAAATTTTGTTTAGTATCAGACTCAGCCTTGCCTCACTTATGTATTGCAGCAGACTTGTAAACATTTTCTGCTGTATTTGGAATACTCCACAAAACAGAAATGGTAAAAATGTAATGACAATTATATGCCTGGGACACCACAGGCACAAAATGCCAGAGACAGCACTATACTTGCACCCCTTGTTTAAAGACAAAACAGAAGAAGAGATATAAATGTTATTTCCTGTTTATATCTTGAAATACTGCAAATGCAAGCACCTATACCTCTGTTGTTTTTAATAGCAGTTTTACCAGTATCTGAGGCCCCCAGTTTTCAATTATTTATTCCAGATTTTAAGAAGTGTACCCTGAGGTGAGTACCTTGTATTGGCAAACAGCTCTGCTGCTTCCTCCGCAGTACAATGGAGTCTGCTGGGCAGTAAGTCCACGTCCCTCTGCTGTATGAGGCAATGCTCTGCATCAAACATGGGACACTGCTCCTTCAGAAAGAAATCTGCTTTATGAAAACAGCCAGCCTAACTAACACGTTACAGGATACTAACTTCTCAACTAATGTCTTTCAGACAAGCAATTTGCAAAAATAATCTATGAATGCCATTTTGTACTTTGAACTATAAGTGCCTGTTTTAAAACTAAGTTCAGTTTTCAGGAGAAGCCTGCATTATATTTCACACCAATATTATTCTGCAAAGCAGAGATGGGGCAAGAAAACAAAAATATATCCAGCTGCTCCCCAGCAAAAAAGGATTAGTCTGACTTTGCACAGGGAGCATCAAATCATAGAATGATGGTTTGGGTTGGAAGGGACCTTTAAGCTCACCTGGTTCCAACCCCCCTGCTATATGCAGGGACACCTCCCCCAAGACCACGTTGCTCACAGCCTCCTCCAGCCTGGCCTCGGACACCTCCAGGGAGGGGACAGGCACAGCTTCACTGAACAACCTGTTCCAGTGTCTCACTTCTCTCAAAGTAAAAAATTCCTTTCTGATATTTATTCTAAATCTAACGTCTTCCAGCTTAAAGCCATTTCCTCTTGTGTTTTTTTTTTTTTTTTTTTTTTTTTTGCTACATTCCCTTACAGAGAGTCCCTCCCCAGCTTTCCCGTAGGTCCCCTTCAGGTACTGGAAGGCTGGAGCCTTCTCTTCTTTAGGCTGAAGAGGTCTAAGTCCCTCAGCTTGTTCTCATTAGGGAGGTGATCCAGCCCTCTGATCATTTTTGTACCCTCCTTTGAACCCGCTCCAACAGCTCCATGTCCTTGTGTTGAACTGACAGTACTCCAGCTAGGGTCTCACAAGAGCAGAGTAGAGGGACAGAATCACCTCCCTCAACCTTCTGGTAACGCTTCTTTTGATACAACCCAGGATACGGTTGGTCATCTCAGCAGCAAATGCACATGGCTAGGTCATATTGGGTCTTTCATCAACCAACAACTCCAAATCCTTCTCCTCAGGGCTGCTCTCAAGCCATTCTCTACCCTCCGGATTGCCCAGACCCAGGTGCAGGACCTTGCACTTGACCTTGCTGAACTTCATGAGGTTGTCATGGGCCCACTTCTCAAGTCTTTCCAAGTCCCTTTGAGAGGCATTCCTTCCCTCCAGCATGTCAACTGCACTACTCAGCTTGGTGTTGTCTGCAAACCTGCTGAGGGTGCACTCAACCCCCTGTCCATGTTGCCTACAAAGATGTTAAATAACACCAATCCCAGCACCAATCCCTGAGGAACACCACTGGTCACATCTCCACTTGGACATTGTGCCACTGATTGCAACTCTCTGATGGTCTGAGATTGGATAGTATGCTATGATTATTCTGTGTTGAGTAGGAGGAAGTGTTGTGTGTGGGATACGGTGGGGAAAAAAGAGTAAAAGAAGAAGGACACTGCTTAGGAATGGTTTAGTGATGGCCTGAAGACAAGAAAACTGTAGTGTGGGCCTGGTGTCAGCTGGGGAGATGCTGATGAAGTGGAGGATAAGTGTCCACATGAATACACGTCAGTTCTGCTCAACAAAACCTGGTGGCAACCAGATATATTCTCTTTTTATTCCTTTGGCTCCTTGGGCACCTTGCTAGGTGGAAGGGATTTCAAACAAATATGTGAATAGCTGCCACGAGAACAGCAAGCAGACGACTACAGTTTCTGAATGTAGCACGAAGACATCTGCCAAGTTTGTTTCCTGTGCTGGTATGAGAGAAAGCTGGCAGAAAGTTCCCCATACCTAGAAAAAAGTTCAGAAGCATTAATCGTGCCCCTTAATTTTCTCTTCTTCTTTGTTTTGTGTGTTCAGAACTTTGTTCTGGGTTTATTTCATTCTTTTCTTGGGGAAAGGAAAAAGACATTGATTTTTCTATGGAGCTGCATCTACTGAGAGAGAAATTCCACATCAAAACAAATGAACAAACAAAAAACCACAGTGCAAAACAAAGACAATTAAAATCTAAACAAACCAATGAAAAACAGAGAAAAAGAAATTCTATTCCTTATTTGAGTTGCTGTATCTGTCCATGTGCCAACACCGGAGGGAAAGACTGTGGCCAGAAGGCGGCTTGTCCAAATAACTTTGTTTTCACAAAAAGTAAAATACAAAGCAAAACATTGGCTAATGCAGCCAAAAGCCTTTCCAGCTCTAGAGCTATTTGCATACAGGTGCAACAGAAGAATTTATTTATCTTCCTATGTTGCCCTTTCTTTAATCATCAGCTAAACGGGAGCTGCTGTCCTTTGTACTTTTTCCTGCCCTCCTCCCACAGTGGGGTCAAATGAGAGAAACAGATCTGACTGCCCTACAACCCTATTAGTGATCACTGCCTGTCAAAGCTGTCTCAGTTATTAGAATTCATGCCAAGTGTGTAAGACCAGGTGCTTCATTTAACGAAACTTCAACTTTCTGCAACAAGGTCCTGTGCAATGAATCACATGCACAGTTCCATTCTTACACTGGGAACAGATTCCTTGCAGATTCAAGGGAAATATTCTCATTTACTTTCAGTGAGCCTCAAAGTTTCTGCAATAGTTCTTGCAGTTGTGACACAAAGTGAGTTTCCGTGCAGACCTTCTGGCCTTCAGGAACCCAACTGGCTTGAATCTACAGGATTTTCATTGAGATTCACTCATTTCACTTATAGTAGAAAAAGGGAATTCCATGTGGTAGGATTCTGAACTTCAACAAGTTCACGGCCAGAAAAACTAGCTGATACAGTAAGAAGTGTTAACACACACTTGCTTACAGTGTCAAGAATCCAGGACTGTGCAGCTTCTAGGCTTCCCCAGGTGGGGCCTGCAGTTGGATTCAATGGTCCTTATGGGTCCTTTCCAACTCCAGATAGTCTATCATCTTGTGATTATGGGCTTTACAATAGCAGGATTCATCTCAAGTTTCTAGGGCTGCGTTGTTTTGCCTGTGACAAATTCTGTACAAGGCGGCAATTCTATTTCAATGATTTTCTTAGTGAGGGAAAATCCCGCAGGAGCGGTTGGTAGCGGCACGCAGCGAGAGGGGCCGGGCCCGGGGCGCAGCGCTGCGCGGTGCGCTACTGCCATCTAGTGGCATACGGGGCCGCCGCCGGGAAATGCGCCGCACTGCCCAATCCGACGGATGAATTGGCGAAGGGATAAATTAAATAATCAGTGATTGTCACTAATAACAATGGCAGTAGCAATAATGATGATGATGATAGTAAAGCGAGGAAGAGAAGGATCTTTAAATTTCTTCTCAACGACAGCTGACTCCGGATGCATCTCTCACCACCCGCACAACGTGTGCCAGAAGTGTACAGGCTGACGGGGAGATACACATCGTGCCTTACCTTGGACACTAGTGAGTAGGCTCCAATTTCCGTGCTCTCAAACAATCAAATCACAGATTAATAGAATCATTTGAAATGGACGAGACTTTCAAAGGTCATACAGTCCAGCTCGCCTCCTGTGAACAGGGACACCTGCAGCTCCATCAGGTTGCTCAGAGCCCTGTCCAGCCTGGCCTTGGATGAGTCCAGGTACAGGGCATCCACCATCCCTCTGGGCAATCTGTTCCAGTGCTTTACCACCTTTATTGTAAAAAAACTTCTTCCTTACCTCTAGTCTAAATCTTCTCTCTTTTAATTGAGTGTATCTTTGCACCTCACTTACCTTTAAATGGAACATGTAACACTTCATTTACTCCTGGGTGATAATGACTTTACAAAGACACAAAATTATTACTGAGATATTGTGCAGACAAACAATCCCCATATGCCATAATAAAGAGATACAACAGAAAAAAAAGTTCATAAATTCAAAAGACATAAGTCTTGCCATAAGAGCAATTGAGTCTTGTCTTGTTATAATGATCTAAATAGAAATGAGGCTAGCCATTATTAAAATATCAAGCTATGGTAGCACAGACATGCAATAATTGATTAAAATGGTCAGCAATACAGAGAGTTCATCATTGATCAGGGATGAGCCCTAGGGATGCCCTACAACAGCTTTCAGGATGATGACTGTGGATAAATAGCCAAAATAGTCTGTTGCATCAGCAGCATAAAGCGCTCTACAGGAATGTGAGGTCTGTATGCAGACATTATTGGAGGAATGGGGAATAACAGAACATACTTTTATTAAGGAAAAAAAAAAAAAAAAAAAAAGGATGCTCCCATATTCTAACTAGGTTCAGCTGGGTAGCAGTCAAGAACGGAAGGGACTGAGTCCGTCAGAACACCGAGCCATTGCCCAGGACCCACCATCATTACAGTGCAGGGCTTCATGGGGTTGTTGAATGGTGAACAGAAGAAGTAGCCTCCTGCTTCATCTTAGAGGCTCTCAATGAGTATCTGGGTGTAAAGATTAGAAGAAACAAACAGTACAGACATTTTTCCTACTAGGTACATTCAAAACAACAGGGAGAAGAACCACTTAGGACCAAGCTAAAGAACAGAGAGAAATATTGTATTGCGCCATTCCAATTGGTACAATTAGACAACAAATAACTGATTAAAATAACCAAGTTTAAGTGTTTAGCCTGGAAATGTCTCTACTACTTTCTTTCATGAAGTAATGTAACACCCTCTTCTTGTGTGTGTGTGTGAGGGAGAGAGAGAATTCTCTTCATCTGACACCTTCTTTATTCTCTTTTGGATTTATGCAGACAGAACCACATGGCTACATGCTCTGGATATACAAAACATAGGTGTTTCGAATAAGACTTTTTGTAGAGGTCAGAAAACATGCAACACTGCTACTTTTACATCAAAACTGCATGCTGTGTTTTGAATGTCAGCCCTGATAGCAGACAGTCCTACCATTACTCTACAGAATTTGTTACATGAAAAGGATCATGCTTTAAAATTTGTAAAATTCAGAAATCTATTTAATTTCTTATCTAGAAGTAGAAAACCATATCTCACATAACTGAGCCACTGCTTGCCTGTTGATTTGAGTACACTTCAGATCCTAAATGAAATGGACAAAAAGGATTTGGTAAATGACTGCACTGCTCTCTTCTCTTAAAGCATACTCAAGATCCTGCTCCAAAGTTTAGTTTTCTAAACAGGTCCTTGGCACCCAGAGCTTTTCTCGAGGCTGTAGCTACGGGAAGATGCAGTTTTTATGAGAACTGACATCTGGAGGGCTGCTCCACCCACTTCATCCAGCCTGTCTGCTCCCAGCACTCTGCTTGATTTTAACACACACTCCTGGTGCTCCAGAGCACCTTTTGTTCACTGCCTGCCTCTCTTCTCTCAGAGAGCAGTGAGACTTTTTCATTCCCAGTGGAGGGCTGCTTTACCAGTGCGCTGCTTGCTGTATGCTTGGACACACAAGGCTGGACAGGCTCTCCATTCATTGACTGCTTCAGAGCAGCACTGTGCAAATCAGAGCAGGTTAGATGACAGATGGCTTGTGGCAATTTAATGAAATGTCTAGTTGCTGAGCAGCCTCACTCTTGTAAAGTACAGTAATGAACTCATTATTGTGTTGCAGTAACAAGCTGGATGCAGGCAGGGCTGCAGGACGTGTTTCACAGGCTCTGCACAAACCTCCTCAGCTGCACCAGGATCAGGCAGCCCTGCACAGCACCCAGATCCTAGTTTTTACCACTCTCATCACTGTGCTTGCTTCTTCATGCCTTCTTCCCATGTCTATTTTCCCTTGTGTTGATGCTACCTCCCAACACCTTTCATGGCTCAGAGTGAAAACAAGAACTATCATAACACCACAGCTGTATGCTTATGATGCGTGGATGCTATTAGGGTGTCATCAGTGAAAGCTGAGGGTGGTATTCCCACACTTCTGTGATATTCTATTGGTGAATCAGTTCTCACAAGGTTCAGTTGTTCATTTCCAGTATCCACATGCATTTCTGCATATTCCTTGCTTGTTACAGATTAAAATGCTGCTGATGCAAGTTTGCTGAAGGTACACAACAGCAAACCAGTCTCAGGTACCACGGTGACAGCCAATTACAGCTGTCAGTCATACTCCCACCACAGATGATGGCAGAGGCCCGGATGACTTCAGCAGGGGAGAGCAGAGATCCTTGCTGACACATTTACAGAGATACAGGTCATGCCACAGTTTCAGGGGAAACAAAAATGAATGAAATGAAATGAAATGAAATGAAATGAAATGAAATGAAATGAAATGAAATGAAAAAAACCAGAGCTTTTATATTTTTTGAAGCATATTTGAAATTGCAGACCTGAGTCATGCAATGAACACTGCCTTTGAAAGTATGATTCTGCTTTTTGTTTTTCTGTTCTCGGCACCAAGAAAGAGAAACAGAGTTTTAATAGAAACCACATCTGTGTTTTTTTGTAGACATTCCTGCATGTATATGCTGATCATATTCGATTTACCATGGAGAGAGGTATAATCTGCTTCATTCCAGTCAAATGGTGCCAGTTCTTGATTCATTAATATAAACAGGAATTTTGCCATCAAATTCAGTAGGAGCAAAAGATACTATGTTTGCAGCATTACAGCTTGCTAATACAAAACACCTTCTTTCACATGCATATTGATTCTCTAGCAGGAAAAAGGTAGAATGAAAAACATAAGAAGAAATACAATTTTGCAAATTAATTACTTAACTTAAAGTATATCAGATAGAGGGAAGTAACAACAACTTTGAAAACATAGAAAGAGATTGAGAATCAGATAAATTCAGGTATCTCTGTCTGAAACCAGTCAGGTATGTTTAGATTATATTTTTCAAATTAGCACGCTACTTTCAGTGGTTAGTCTGTGCTTGTCGCATGATGGTATCTGCAGATGTCTTTCAGGTCACCAGGAGAATTTACAGCATGGAGAGTCGCATGCTAACACTGGTGAAGTCCTTTTGGAGACTGTTGATTTTTGCTTATTTTTCACTTCTTTTCTGACTAGAGAATTTTTTCAGGGTGGCCACATGATCACTGGTTCTACTCTGCCCAAAGCCTTTAACACACCAGGGCTGATGCCTCCCTTGTCACCTCTAGCAGAAGCACATCTGCCTTCCAAGATGCAAAATAGTGTTTCCTCAGGTGTTCCTCCTCTGTGATTCTCTGTTGCACTCACTCTACCAGTGCAGAGATCCCACTCCAGTGCACTATGCACATTACTACTGCCATATCTGTGAAGATATTCATAGACGCATAGAATGGTTTGCATTGGAAGGAGCCCTAAAAGCCACCTTCCAGCCCACTAGATCATTTTTTCCAGAAAACCTCTGGAAATGAGCAATAAAAGAGAAGATTTGACAAGATGTTTTAGCTTGAGGTTTCCCCTCACCATTTCAGTCACACTGCTGTGTAGTGATTAATTACATCACCTCCTCACCAGCTATGTTAGTCACAGGTGAGCTCTTTATGGACCAGAAGATTTATTCACAGTGCTATTCTATTTCAAAATGCCAGCACAAAATCAGATAGGGTGAACAAAGCTGTGTCCTTGAATACGTTACAGATTACTGCATTCTTACAATTTATAGACTTATTTCTGAAAGTATGTTAATGCCCTGGTTTCAGCCAGACGTAGCTGATTTCCTTCATAGCATGGATGATGCCTTTGGCCTTAGGAGAAAAATAGCACTGAACAGTGCTGCACAGAGACAAGAATGTTTCAGTTTCTCAGCATCTCATACTGTCCTGCTAGTGATGGGGCTGAAGGGCACAAAGAGCTGGGAGGAGACAGAACAAGGATAGCTGCCCTAAACAATTCCATATCACAGAGCATCATGTGAAAAAATTATAAAGCATCTGCAACTGTTCAGTGATTGGAAGGAAATTCGTTGATGGGTGGTGAGCAATCGTGTTTTCCATCACTTGTCTAGTAAAATACATATAGATGTTATTATTGTCATTACTTCTCTCTTCTTTTTCTGCTTTAGTAAATAGTTTTTATCTCAACCAATGAGTTATTTTCTCCTGATTCACTCCCCCATGCCCCTAGGAAGGGATGGAGAGAATGAAGGGCTATGCGATGTTCAGTTGCCTGCTGGGTTTTAAGCCACAACAGTTAATTTGCTTCAGCCCTACTGAGAGTAGAGAGAGAGAATACATGCAAAGGAGAAATATGAGAAAGAGAGTTAAAAACCTTCTTGCCAAGGGGTAAGCTGGGCTTGGCAGGAGCTAAGGAAACTGGAACAAGATCTTTTTCTGTGTCAGGTCACTGAACCCAGTGATGGCAACCCCATCCGTGGCAGAAATCCATTCCTGTGCAACATATGCTTGTCTAAGTGTTCTGCTATGGTTGCTGCTATTCCTTAAGCCCCCAAGAGAAATACCTCAAGTTTAATGCTTTAAGTAATACAAAAGGAATTAAACTGTTTGCAGAACGTCCCTACTTGCATTCTAGGAAGTAAGCTTCCTAGGGCTGAAGAAGAAAAAGCATTTAACCACTCTAGAAAGGGAAGAATCAGAAGTGGTTTAAAGGAAGGATTTGGAGATACAGAGAATACAAGAAATATCTTTATTTTTATTTCCTTCAATTTATAGTTCAAAGAAAAATGTAGAGAAGGGAGATCGCAGAATTGCAAGAAAAGAAGTGGAGAAGACATTTTTATGTTGTGTAAGTCCAAATCCCTATTGCTTGTCAGGGCTGTTTTGCAGGTTTTAACAAAAGTAGGGTAGTGTTAAATAATATTTCTTCTGAGAAAGATCTGGAGTGTGAAAATGAGCAGAAGTGACCATCTCCTGATGTAGACTTCCTCAGCACACTGCTTCTCCAGTTCGAGGGAAAGAATGGAGCTCAGCACAAGAACCCAAGGCACTTCTCCTTGGGTGAGAATAAGAGCTGTGCTTTATTTACATTTAAATACATTTAAATGTACATTTATTGCATGAGGTGTGATTAGAAAATGGTAAGAATAATTTAAGAAACAACAAACAAACAAAGTGATATTTCTTTAGCATTATCAGCCTGAGAAGAGAAAAAGGTGAGTCTCATGTATCACTGACAATGAGATCAAAGGGAAACCTCCCTCACTGCTCACTGCTAATTCAGACTCTGCAGTAGGGCTCAGTTTGTCACTGTGTGCAACTTTCCTCTCTTCGATAAGGTCAGTTTGCCAAAAAGAACAAAGTGCACATGAGTAATACATTACTCAGCCATTTGTATACATACATCTATTTTTCTTACTAGGTCTCACTACTCAGAACAGTACAGACATGGCACCATGATAAAAGGGGTCTTTTAAAAGTCTTCACAGAAGCTCTGTACTGTGAAGGATTGAATTTTCACTTGAATGCCTACGTTTTTACATCTGTTTCTTTACAGAAATATTCTTTTCTTGAGTGGCAGGTTGCAGTTTGGTGTTTTTTTTTATGTCATTGAACAGGAATATATAAAATATCAGAGTGCATTTGTTTCAGGGGGGAACACAGCCAACACAGAAGTGCATCATTTTGTTGAGGGATACTTCCCATCCAGCCCTGGCCAGTGGCCTCCTCTAGTTCTCATCAGAATGAAAAAGATAAAATAATTTCCAAATTCATTATTCTTAGGACTGGCTCTCATAATCATCATGCTTTCCATCCTTGAAGAATGGAACACTGGCAGAATGTTGATTCTCATCTGCTTTTTAATATCCTCTCAACTTGTATAAATGCTAAAGGGCAACTTTAAAAAATACCTGCATGCAGACTGAGGGAATAATTTTAGGCTTACATTTGTGCACACTTTGCAACATGGCAAGAAGAGGTAGCACCTTGCTCGTGTTGGGATATCTAGTTGGTATGTAAAAGTACAGCATGATGATTTATAGCTGTCATCTAAAACAAAATTCAGGAAAATATTTTTTTCATGTATTTTAACTCATCCAGAATAGAACATACGTTGGTGATGTTTCCAAGGTGAGTTGAATTTCACCAAAAGGGTGTGTAGAGTCTGATTTGATGTGAAAACTGACTGCTATTTCAGATGAACCCTGTTTGTGCTTTTACAGAACCCAGATGATAGTTTCCTAGTGAGCTTCTGAGTTGCACTTGAGCACAGAAGAAAAGGAATTACCTCTTTTATCTGCATTAGCCACAAGGATGACTTTGTGGTCTGGTTCTTCACGGCGTAGCAATGTTCTACTTTGCAGAGTATGAGGGTGCAGAAAAATCTCTGCATTACATTTGAAGAAAACCTGTGCACCAGTTGGGAACCCAGGGGTGTCACCAGTGAGACCTACATGACCTTTACAGAACTGAGACTTGTTTTCAATCAGTTTTTTGCAAAAGCTTTTGAATAGTGTTCATATCATCTTGAACAACTTGCAACAAAACCTTTATCAGAGAATTTTATATTGGGAAATTCTGCAAAAAATCTGTGGTGATAGAGAAAACCCAAATTGACTCTGAGGTCATTTTATACATAAAATTCCTCTTTCAAATCCAAATGTGCTTGATTTTTTAAAATCAATTTCCTCCACTAATCTCTTAGCCTTAATTTTCCTTGAGCTCTTTTAAACACAGAAAAAGCAGACGATGTGCCGTGTCAAAATGAAGATTCTAACAGATAAAAAATACCAGCAGTGTAGTTCTGACAAAAAGGGAAATTAACATACCACCGCTATTCAAAATGTGAATAGATATACAAATTGCTAGATTTCTTTTGAATCGTAGAATCATAGAGTAGCCAGGGTGGAAGAGGACCACAATGATCGTCTAGTTTCAACCCCCTGCTGTGTGCAGGGTCACCAACCACCAGACCAGGCTGCCCAGAGCCACATCCAGCCTGGCCTTGAATGCCTCCAGGGATGGGGCATCCACAGCCTCCTTGGGCAACCTGTTCAGTGCATCACCACCCTGTGTGAAAAACTTCCTCCTAATATCTAACCTAAACCTCCCCTGTCTCAGTTTAAAACCATTCTCCCTTGTCTTACCACTATCCACCCTCATAAACAACTGTCTTTCCTTCTGTTCATATGCACCCTCCTGGTACTGGAAGGCCACAGTGAGGTCTCCTCGGAGCCTTCTCTTCTCCAAGCTAAACAAGCCCAGTTCCCTCAACTTTTCCTCACAGGAGAGATGCTCCAGCCCTCTGATCATCTTAGTGGCCTCCTCTGGACCCGCTCCAAGAGCTCCACACCCTTCCTGTACTAGGGGCCCCAGGCCTAGAAGCAGAACTCCAAATGGGGCGTCACAAGAGCTGAGTAGAGGGGAGAACACCTCCCTCTCCCTGCTGGCCACCCCTTTTTTGATGCAGCCCAGAACACATTCAGGCATTCTTAGGATTTTTATTTCAGACAGCCTTCCTCTTCACAAAATTCTTTCTACGTGCTTCTTTTGCTGTTCAGAAAGGTCTAGAAGAACTCCAAAGAATGTCATAAATTAAAAATGGATTGCAGCCACCTCCTGCTCTAATGTATGCCTTTTCTCCCTTTGTGAAACAGGTCACTTCTAAAAATAATTGCATAAACATAACCCTTTGCAAATGCCTCACATAGAAGTGGTATGGTTAAGCAGCAAAATACCTGACCTTAAGAGCTTAAATAAGTGCTGTTGATTTGTCACATTAAAAAACAAATGCAACCTTACTTGGAAAATTTCCTCTCAATCCTTAATCCTCCAAAACTTGATGAGATTCAGGAGTATTCCTGAGCAGCAAGTTTTACAATGGATAGTTTTCTTTGCATTCATTGCAGTACAGTTGTTACATCACCACAGTTTTGAGAAATTGCACTGTGAGAATCTGAGTGGGTACAAATGGTACAGAGGCTATAGGAATGAATACATCCAGTCAGACTGATGTTTACCTGAACTAGAGAGTAATGGCCAGCAGAAGGCTCTTGCAGAGTGAGACCAAGGTGTCATCTCCTCTTTCCAGCCAGGCCATTCCTCCCAAACTCTTATCATCTGGCAGCCACTGTCCGGATGTTGCTGCATGCACTAGTTTTCTCTGCCTGATCAATCGATTGGAAATTTATCCTGTTACTTTTGTTACATTTTTACATATTACAGACTCCGATCAGTTAATTCACAGAATCACTGGATTATAGAATGGCTTAGGATGGAGAGGACCTTAAAGATCTAGTTCCAATCCCCTGCCAAGAGCAGGTTGCACCCCCAGCTCAGGCTGCCCAGGGCCCCATCCAACTCAGCTCTGAACACCTCCAAGGACGTTGCACCCACAGCTTCTCTGGGCAGCTGTGCCAGCGCCTCGTTGCCCTCTGCATAAAGATTTCTTTCTGATATCTAGCCTAAATCTGGCTTCTTTTAGTTTAAAGCCATTACTCCTTTTCCTATCACTATCAGACCATGTAAAAAATTGTTCCCATTCTGCTTGTATGGTCCCTTCAAGCACTGGAAGGCCACACAGTGCAGTCACCCTAGAATCTTCTTTTCTCCGGTCTGAACAAACCCAAATCCCTCGGCCCTTCTTCATTATAGAGATGCCCCAGCCCTCCGATCAACTGCCCTGCTCCTCCGGCCCCGTATCAACACCCCCACTTTCCTCCTTTACTGGAGGCCACAGGCCTGGAAGCAATACTCCCACTGTGGCCACACGAGGGCAGAAGAGAGGCGGACAATCCTCTCCCTCACCCCGCTGGCCGCCCCGCTTCTGATGGAACTGGGGACTGGCCTTACAGGCTCACGGAGCGCTCTGCAGGTTCCCGGTTTTTCATCTACAGGGACCCCTAAGTCCTGTTCTGCAGGTCTGCTCTCAAGATCTTGTCTGTACACGTATCTGGGAGTGCACTGACTCAAGCGCAACATCTTATGCTTGGCCTTGTTAAACCTTGATAACTCAATGCTACATGTAAAAAATGTCTTTCCTAACATCTTTTCCTAGTATCTTTTCCTTATTTTCATATTATTTCTAAAACTGATCAAAATTGCTTTAGATTCTCAGGCTCAAGTAGCATCTCAGAATACGCATAGGGGCATTAAGAGGCTTTTTGACTTTTCTTAGCCATGTGCTAGTAATTCCCAGAGTCTTACCTGAACATCATTATTAATGACAGTGTAAATCACAATGAGCAGCTGACTGCAGACATAACACAGATTGGTTCATAGACACTTCCCTCCTTCTCATTTTTAACAACCTGCTCTACTCACCTAAATGTAAGCTATCACTGGTGGTCAACAACACAGAAGACAGAAGTCACGCTGTGAACACTGATTTTTTTACGCATTTCACATACTCAGCGTCTGAGGACATTAAATTTTCCTGTTGCCATCCTTACTTTGACTGCTTTTCTACTGATTGGAAAAAACTTCTAAATAAAGAGGTAGATGCCAATCATTGCAAATGGGAGGAAGAAGAACTGTCACTGCAAGTGTGCAGTGTATATTGTAGTGAGCTGCATTAAACGTTAACAACTAGAAGGAGACCCTGCAATTGGCACCGAGCTGAAAATATAAAAAATGAAACTTAGAAATACCAGGAAAATAATACCTGAAGGAAACAGAAAATATTATCATGCTGTAGATAACTTTCTGATACTCCTGCAACCTGAATATTCGGTGAAGTTATAATTCATCCAATTTATAAAACAACTAACAGAAGTAGTAAAGATATAGAGAAAGGGCAGGATGCATGATCAGATGTGGAATAGAATCTATATGAAAAGAGATTAAAATAGAGTAGACTTCTTGGCTTGGAAGGGAGGATAATAACTTATGGCAGATGCAGACAAAATGGACATGGTGCTGCTAACTGTAGTTAGCTGTAACATAAAAAACAGATCACAATAATCTAACTGTCAGATTTATTTTCATGGGGGTAATGTGGACGCAATTTTCTGGAATACAGTGTTTAAAGGAAGGATAAAAAAAAAGGATTTCACAAATACAGAGAATGATGTTTCATTGGAGGCTATGAAACAAAAGCAGTCTAGATGCAAATCTAAATTAGAATATTTATAAATTACTATTTGCAGGAGGAAGCTGCTGAACACATTCATGACCCTGTCTCATGCTGTTAATGGTAATTTTAAGAACCGATGGCAATATCTGCCATCTTCTATGCTGATTAACCTTTGCATTCAGTCTGTTACACACCAGCCAGCGCTTGTTTCACACAACCACATAGGGAATGCTATTCTCTAGTATTCTCTAGAATGCCATTCTGTTTGGTATGTTAGTGCTGTTCTTTAGTTGAGAAGCTGCTACTGCCATTCTCCTCTTTGCTTACTCTTTGTTCATCTTCCATCTCTCCTTCCTTGTGGCAGTGCCATGTTGATATAGACACCAGTTAATTAGCCCAATGTATTTACTAGCTTGAGCTCTGTGCTCCATCTCACCTTCATGATAATTCTGGGGAGATAGAGTCAGTCCTGAAGGAGCAGGTCTCTGTGCCATATGAATTGTTTGATTTCAGGGAACTCTCTGTATGTGTGCCTTTCAGATGGAAAACACTACTTTGAAAAGGGAGTTTGCCTGTCTTTTCTGTTATTACCATGTTTTTTTAACTTTCAGATTGATCTGTAAGGAAATTTCAGCAAATCTGATCCAGAGGAGCAGTCTTTCGTCTGAGCAACCAGGCAGCTCTGAATGAATTAGCTTCAAGATTGAATAGCAGAAATAATCAACTGACTTCTCTGGTGATGACAGGCTTCTTAATTGCTGTTGTTCATGTAATTCCTTAAAAACTAACAGCCTGGAAGAGGAGATGGTGACAAGATGAAACCAGAGATACCCTGTGTGAAAGACAGGCACAGATAACCAGGAACTCCCCAGAGGACAGTGACAGTTATGCCAAAATTCAGTCTTTCAAAGGATGGAGCTGAAAGGACATACACACTCTCAGTTTTTCCTACAGGCTTACATTTTTTACCTTCACAAAACAGAAGTGTTATGTACGAAAACACTACAGATCTCAGAAGACAGGTGAATAGAAAATCAAACTGACAACAGAAGTCAGACTGGCTACTGGGAAGAGTGCATTAGTCTAAGAGCAGCAAGAACAAGCAAGCCCTGACATGACTCCCAGAAGTCAAAAACATGTCTATCTAAGAAATGTCTATCCAGTAAAAAGCAAACAAACAGACAAGCAAAAAACAAAAACAAACAGACAAAACAACCCTCCATTTTGAAGCCTGTCTACATGAAAGAGAACTTCTGGTTGCTTAGGAAGACAAATTTTTACCAGGTTAATGATAAGCAAATTCTACTGATAGTAAAATGAAGAACCGTGTATCAGATTTTAAATTTCATTATGACGAGACCTTCGGAGCTGGATGAGATTCCAGGTTTTGTAACTTATAGCAACATTGACTCTAGTCACAAAATTCAAAACTTCAGGAAAAAAAATCAGAACATTTTGATTAGAGGAGGTGAAAATATTTGGACATCAGAGAAACTGTTCTGAAACTCTGAATGTATTTTAAGAAATTATTTTTTTCTTGCCATCTGTGTACACAGAAAAATTAAGTTGTCAAAAAATCCTGCTCAAATTTCTTTTCTCCTAGAGACTGTAGATTCCTAGTTGTTTTGCAGTGTGTTACATAGATGCCTGTAATTTTTATGATCCCATGTTGCTTCAGTAGTTTAGCTTGTGTCAAAGACATCTAAGTTTCAGTTACCTTATTACAAGTAAATACATGTATGTCACTGAATCTATGTATATAACTAATATTATTAATAAATATTCTATCATGCTGCATGGTTGGAACGAACCCTTATGACATTCTAGGGGTTCTTGTTGGCAGAAGATTGCTTTTCACTCATTTCTTTCAAGCAGTGGTAATGTGTTGGTGTTGTGAAATGACTTGATGCCGTGGATATCTGTGTTGGACTTCTACATGGATTTTATTTGTCCTGCATGTGGACAAACAGACGCAGCACTGTCAGCCTTGGATCTTTCTTATTATATTATGGTGATGAGAGCCATGAAATTTAAAATATCACACAGTAGCATATCATTTTGTAAAATTTCAGTAGAAAGGCACTGTCGCCACCTGGTGAGTAAGCATGTAGCGTGAGAGGACAGTGGCATTTGTGCTCTTCTAAGCAAGAGCTATGCTCTTTATAAAGTGCACGCTACAATACTGAGATTATTTTTAGCCTCACAAAAAGTATTGCATCCATTCATAATGGACATTTCTCTCACACTGTTGCCACCGTTGCTGCCTTCATGAAGACCAGAGAAAAATAGATATTATTTGATTCAATTACGTGATGGCACACGTTGCCTTTCAGAAGACAGCCATTGTATTAAGTGCTCACAGTGTTAAGCTATGCATGTTATGGTGTACTACAATTTCCATGACATTTTTTTGACCTTTCCACTTAGTAACTGAAGCTGTGGATAATTACATACCTGGAAAACTATCAATCTGGGTGCAACTCTGAATGCATGAATCCCGTTAGTTATTTACAATGATGTAGGTTTGTTTCCCTGTTCCTAGAAAAAGCATTACAAAGAATTTATTTGTTGATTGTCTCAATTTTTTTGGAAAAACTATAGTTTTCAGTGGGCCAGTACTTCAGTTATCTGGGTTAAATGATATCACACCAAAAAACCCTTTTGATTTTAATGTTGATAGCTTTCCTCAACTCAGACATTACATTAGCATACATTGTTAATATGACAGTGCGGCTAAAATGATTGAAGATGCACAGATTGAAATAAAATTTAGTTCTCTATAGCAGCTGTTAAATATGGAAAATATGGACAATGTTTTTTAAAAGTTCCAGTGAGCTCTTTACTTTACTTCTCTTATACTCACATGAGCCACAATATGTGCCACAATAACCCATCCATCTTGCCTATGAAACCAGTTCACCTTTTACAGAGGAGTTCAGTGGGAAGTATTTAATTCCTGAATCTTACTTGTTCTAAGGTAAAATAGACTTAGTTCTGGAGCGAGTCTTAATGAGAGTGTGAGTAAATAATGTAAGTTAAAGTAAATAATAACTAACTCAACAAGTATAAAACTTGAGATTCTACCCTGGTATATTTTCCAGAACAGTGGATCTGTTATGGTCAGAGAAAGAAATGTTTTTCTGAAATGAGGTAGAAGTGTCTAAAACAGATGGAGCGACTGAGAAGATTGCGAGATGAAAAAGAAAGATGGAAGTGCTCATCAGGCAGCTGATCTGATTTACCAGGCTTGTATGACGTAAAAGCATGGCAAAACTTTCCACTGTTGTTTCCTTCCAATATTTCTCTACTACGCATTATTTACCCGGAGTGAAAGATACCAGCTGGCTAATTGGTGACCTCCACACTCCTCTGGTGTTGGAGTTATAAGAGAATAATAAAAGGGGAATGCTTAGGAAGTGTCTTAATAAGTTTGTTTGTTTGTTTGTTTGTTTGTTTTCCTAGTGAATAATTAGGAATTTTTATAATTAGTGAATTATAGCAATAATTACAAATAAGGAAATAGGAGGAGGGTTTTGTTTCCTTGGAGATAAAGGGAATGAAATCTTCCTGAAGATTAGTTGCAATTTAATTTACGTTTCTGACTTATGTGACTACTGCCTGCTGTGTGGTAAAAACTAAATATCAAATGATGTCCAGTATTTTTTGTTACAGTCATGCAAGTTAGCAGACCAGCTTACTGTCAGCTAACAGGAAGAGTTAATTCCACCATTCCCAATGGTACAACACTATGAGAAATTATTCTTTTTCTGCTCCCTTTTTTTAGTAGTATATAAAATGATTTACTTACAGAGCAGTCTGTATGGCAAGTAAAAAAACACATTATTCTTACCGTCTGAAGTCTGCAAATGGGTTTTTTGAACATGAAAAAGAGGCGAGGTAAATGTCTCTCTTAGATGTGTGAAAAAACTGACAGAAGTCCTGAAAAATAAAAGGAACAGTGTTACCAGGCAAGATTTTAGCACGAGTTGATTTACATACTGGAGTAGATCTTTCCTGAATTACACTAAAATGCAAAGGAGAAAGGGAAAAGAAAGAAAAAAAAAAAAAAAGTCTGCAATTGCAGTTTGCTGTTGTGCATGCTGATGAATCACTGGCACATGTTAATTAATGCTCTATTGGGTTTGGCAGCCTACCAAGGACTGGGACTGTAGTCACAGGGATCCTTTAGATTACAAGTGGCTTACGAGAACAAGAGCCATGTTTATACAAGATGTGAAAGCTCACTAGGAAAAAGCCTTTCTTTTGCTGTTAGTGCAGTCAACAGAAATGAACTGCCATCTATCACAACATTTTATCATTACTATAATAAAATCTTAAACTCCGTAGACTGAGAAAAGGACAAAAACTTTGACAGTATTAATGTGATGTTTGGTCAAGAAAATATTCTAAAAATCCTAGTGATCCTTATTGGATTCTTCTAGAGGAAAGGAAGTGGTAAACCTCACTGTTATTAGAAAAAATTCCTAAAAAACTGTTTTTTTCTCCCACTTACAAGAAACAGTGTTTAGTTTTTATTTCTTTTAAGTTACTTGTGATCAATTTATTAGCAATTCAAAGAAATATCTAAAAAGTTAATTTACCTGGCAGGAATATTGAAAAAAAACAACACTGATTATTTACTATGGAGAAATAATTGCTATTCAGTAATTACATTAATTAGTGCTGATATTTACAACAGAAAACTAATTCAAAGTAAGGTGTTTGTTCAGGCTAGAACAGAAATTTCTGAGGGATCACCATGTTCAAGCAAAACAGTGCAACTTCTTGGAATCAGAACTGCAGGAAAAAAAAAAAAAAAAAAAAAAAAAAAAAAAAGAAAACAACTTGCAGATAAGTTAAAAGCTAAGGATTATCAGCTGAACAGTTTCAAGTGCAAAATACATCCGTGAAAATTACAATAAGTTTTTTTGTCAGCTTGAAGGGAAGAAAAATCTGAACACAGAATTGAAAAATCCATGAAAAGTGTACCCATTACAATTTATTCATCTATTCTGCTAATTAATATGCACTATAAAGTTAGCATGCAGTTCTCTTGTCATGCAAACAGTTATGCAGAGGATAAGAAATCTGCAATAATCACAATAAAAGATAACAGCTAGATTATCCTTTTTCAGTTTTCCTAGAGATGTGGTACCTGGCCACAACACACAGGAACAGAGCACAGCCTGAACTGCTCAGATTCTTTGCACTGTCCAGGTGACAGAATTTTTGTGCTTGCCTTTTATGGAAGGGAGAAAGATAGAAAAATAAAGGAAAAAGAATGGAAGAAGCAGAAAAAAAAAAACAAAGAAAAAAAGAAAAAGAAAAAGAAAAATTAAATATTAGATTTATTTATTTTCTAGAGTAGTTTATAGAATCTGCACTTGTAGACATAAAGGATAGAGCCAGGGCTCCTCTTAGACTCCACCTCCTTTTCTGGGTACAAGACCAGCCTACAGCTCCTATCACTTGTGAAAAGTGAAACTCAAAGTCCTGTTTAGGCAGCTAGTGAACAATTGAGGTGTCCAATAAACAAAACTTAAAGAATCCTAGAAAATGTATTTATTTTTTCTGACTGCAAGTCTGTGTGGAAGTCTTCTTGGTTAGGTTAGAACTCTGAGGTCCTAAGCAACTGCTTCTACAGTATAGGAAACAAAAAACTCCATCCCCTCATGGTGTTAGAACTAGTTTCCTTTTTAAAAAATTAAAATTCAGTGGACATGGAAGTCTAAATGGTCGCTAAAAGTGATCGTTTGAAAATGGTTTCCATTTGGTCTCTTCTCGGAATTCATGAGAATTTGACAACAAACAGCTGCTCATAATAGGACTTCCCAAGAGCAACTTTACTGTGTTCATTACTAATATACATAAATTGATCTATTTCTTATCTCATTTCTTCTTATGCATGCTAGATCTTTCACCATATTTATTCCTGCTGGGAATAAACAGAAAGTACATTTGCCCTCTGACTGCAAGTAACTTATTGGTTATTTATATAACATGCTGACCTATTTAACCTTGACTTACTTGTTTAACATAGTTTTGCATATTTGTCCATCTGTGAAATCAGAATGGCATCATTTGCCGAACTCTGAGGGCTAAGCAGGCAGTTTGATTTTATTTTCACATTATTTGCAGAAGTCAGCTCCTCCGTGTGCCTATGTGCCGTCATCTCCTGGAACACAGGAATGAGCCTTTAGAGGGAGTAAGGAATAATAGGCTGCAGTCAATTAAGAGATGGAGGGAGTTCATGCACAGTTTTCCAGATGCGTATGATGTCAGCCGCACTTCAGAATGCAGGTCATTTGTCATCAAGCAGTTAACCTGATTCATTGGTACTGCAGAATCGTGGAACTGTAGAGTTGCTCAGGTTGGAAAAGACCATAAAGGTCAAGTCCCACCACAACCTAACCAAACTAACAGTCCTCTGCTATATCATATTCCGGAGCTTCATTCTCATTATGTTGCCTTTAATTCTTTTAGTGATCTATCTGTTGACCATAGAGATCTTATTTTTAGCATTCATGTTAAGCAGCAATTTTTCCTCTAAAAATATTGCTAGAAAAATATTGCTGAACATTTCAACTCTGATTGTAATTTGTGACACTTATTTTGCATACTTTGTATGAAGATTATCTATGTTGTTATATATAATTGGTTATAAATACTTTGTTTCTTTCCATTGTTTTGAGTTCAGTATTAATAGCCAATATCTCATTTTCTATGCTAATTGTCTGAACGTTGATAGATGCATTTTTATAAGAATTGCATTACTACAATTCCTACAAATTTCTACTTCTCTTAAAATAAGACAAAGTTCATATTTTTTTCCCTGCAAACTAACTTACT
The DNA here is from genome assembly GCF_019232065.1 of Centrocercus urophasianus. NCBI lineage: Eukaryota > Metazoa > Chordata > Aves > Galliformes > Phasianidae > Centrocercus > Centrocercus urophasianus. The sequence goes on along the minus strand of NW_024884767.1, from coordinate 4,247,256 downwards.
CCTTCTTTGCATAACAGATCAAAATATCACAAAGATAATCAACATTATTTGATCCAAACAGGCAGGGTTTTTTTTTTTTTTTTTTTGGGTAAGAGCTGGAAAAAAAAAAACAAACAACTTTGCAATATGAAAACAGAAAGGAAATTAGGGCAACAGTGACAGGATTTTCTTCCTTTTTTGTGTGCTTGAAGAAAATATTTTCAGTGCTTCAGGCTCAGGCTTTGTTCCATGAGATGGATTTACCTCCAGCTCCTAACAAAAATCCAACTGGAAACAAGGATGCAAATAGAACATGAGTCACCCTGGGAATGGGGATGGAAATGAACAGAAGGCAAGAGAATGAGACGGAGATGGATACAAGCAAGACACGGTTCATTTCTGTTGGAAACAATCCCTAGCAATACAACTGCCCTCAAGTAAGCGTTATAAAACTTTATGGGGTGATGGATTTCTGCTTGCAGTGATTTAGATATCACTGAACAACTGTTAGTTCTTGACATTTTTACTCCTTGCCAAATAAATCAAACCACAGACCCCCTACAAAGTGGCCCTCAGCAGTGGATCAGATTCATTCAGGCACTTGCTTCTGTTTGAGAGGTGTGATGGAAGATTTTCTTTCTACTTTCTGAACAGAAGGCTCAGACCATAAGAAGGCTCAAATCCATCTAAACCAAAAATAAAAGAAATGCAAATCTGAAGAGGTTTCTTACCTGCCAGTTCTGCCTTCAGCTGTGTGAGGAGGTTTCCCTAGTACTCAAGCACAGCACAAACTACCAGCCTCCTCCTTCCAAGCTCCAGATACCTACTTTTTACTCTCCTTTCCTCAGTGGCCCCATTCTCTGCTATCATCTCTCAATAATTCTGTCAATGAGACTATGTTCCATTGTGTTGGCTGGTAGCACAGGCAAATTTCTCTAGAAAAAGAAAAATCTTGGAAATGAATAATTTTTCAGGCAGAAGTAGGAACAAGGAGATGCCCTTGCATGTTCTCTGCATGTTAACCTATTCCCCATACAACCTGTATCATTCCTTTTGCAAATCTCAGACAAGACAGGCAATCTTCACCGTGGACATATTTTCTGCTTCTGAATAAGGAATATAAGTAAAAAGATCTTCAGCTGCAAAAGTCTATCACTATCCTGTTGGGAACAGATTAGTCTGTAATAAATTGCTTTGCTCACATGCCTTTCCAAGAAGGCTTTTAAACAGCCTTAGCTCTTAGCTTTTATTGTTTCAGTTTATACCTATTTGTTCTCTGCCCTTTCTTTCTTCTTTTTTTTTTTTTTTTTTTTTTTTTTTTCCCTATTTTAACATCAGGATCTTTTATTTGTTCATTAAAATTTGTGCTTCTGTATAATATTTAAAGAAAATTAAGTTACCTTTTTCTTTGCAGATAGAAATATGATGTAACTGTGGTTAAGGTAGGCTGTTAATAGCACTGTGTATTTGTTAAGAGACCAAGCTTGAAGTGTACGTGTGAAAGGAGCAGGAATTTTTTCTGGTTTTGTAGACTTTTCAGCTAAGTATTTTTCTTTAATTATTCAAGGAATGAAAGAGTAGTAATCCACCAGATAAACTGATCTTTCTTAGACTCCTCTTAAACAGATTCTCCCTCAATGGTTTCTGTTGTTGTTTCCTATTATACACTGACATTGAGATCACAAAAGAAATCAGTAAGCTGTCCCAAGTTGCTGGTATTTCAAATTATTGTTGCTGGGTCTCATTGCTGCACTGGTTAAAATGTTGGCAGGTACCCATCACCGTGTTTTCACTGATACCCTTCCCATTCATTCCAGGGAAGGAGCTATAATGGTTCCTATGACAGATGGAGATTTTGCAGAAACAGATCCAGCATCCAGTGTTAGCATCATTATTTAGTACAAGAGTGGTGCTGCTGCAGTTGGTAGCAGCAATAAAAACAGCTGCAACACACATTTTCAAAAGACAGTCATGAAAAGTTGTGTAAAGAAAGAAATGGAATTCACAATCGTAGGTGAGTGTAAGAAATAAAGAGCCAAAGAAATTGAACATTCCAGGCTGTATGTTTTGTTTGAGCACAGAAGGTGATCTGACTCAACCTGTAGTCATTCTTTGTCAAGGACCATCAGGTAACAAACATCCTGACCTCGTATTTTATGATGAATTAAATCCTCTTGGGTGCAGATCCTATGGAGGTGCTACAGTGTGCTGAATATCCAACGGAGCTTAATTAGAGAATTAACTCGTCTTAGTCCAGTTTAAGGGCAGAGGCTCCAGATCCAGAAGTTGGTGATAGAGCAATTGCTTCTATTTCCTGTTGAGAGATGAAATATAAATTGAATCTGGTATTCTATCATAAAGACAAGACAGAGGGATTTTGGCACAGCGCTTGGAGACCCCATGAATGCTGCTGCCTCTGTGTCCTCCTCTGGAGCTGCTGAAGAAAGATCCTTGCACTGCCCAGCCACAGGTGCCCATGCTGAGCTTCAGTGAGAATGGGATTTCTTCTGGGATAGTTTTTCTTCAGATCCACCTTGGGCTGGAACTAAATGGGCTTTAAGGTCTCATCCAACACAAACTTTTCCATAATTCTATGATTACACTTGTGATTTGTTTCCCACTTGAACTGCTGGGCATGTGGAAGGAGACACATTCACCAAGATGTTTATGATTCAGACTCTCATCTTTATATAAACTAGAGGGAATGGCTTCAGGTTGGACATTAGGAAGTACTACTTCCCTGAAAAAGTGGTCAGGCACTGGAATGGGCTGGAGGTGGTGGAGTCACTGAGCCTGGGGGTGTTCAAGGAATGTTTGGACCTTGTGTTGAGGGATATGGTTTAGTGAGAACTACTGATGATAGGTGGATGGTTGGCCTGGGTGATCTTGTGGGTCTTTTCCAACCTTGGTGATTCTATGATTTTATCAATGCTCAGTTTCACAAGCAGCAAAAATAAAGAAATGTCATTTTTATTTTCTCCTGTACAGTCCCTTGAGACATGAGTAGGATCATTCACTTCTATCTAGCAATCTCCTCTCAAGAACCTTATGGAAACTTAATATCTTTGAAGCTTCAGCCTAACCTGGAATTCTGGTAGAAATCAGCCAAGATGTTCAAAAGTCATTTGGGGTGGGAGTGAGAAGGAGAACTAAAGAACTAAACAGGAGATAACTAAACAGAAATGTGCATGCTCTCCTTGTTTCAAATGAAATGATTTTTTTGATGCAAACAGATTATAATCAGTAAGATTTAAAAGCTATTACCTAAGATCATTATCAGTACATCTTCCACCAGTATCTGGATCATGTTCTCCAGAGGCAGCTGATTATTTTGGGGATCGGGTATGTTCATTCAGAATGAGATTCAGATATATTACTGCAGTGCTGGTCACTATCTCCTTATCTAAACTGTAAGTACATAATTTCATCTCTACTTCTTGGGATTTTAGGTCTGGTTTCCTCTATCTGCCTAGTTTCCCCTCACGCTCCCCCCCCCCCTCACCCCCCCCAGTCTCCTGATGTCTTTTATGGCTTGGATTTTTCTCAATTCTCATCCAGCCCTCATCCAGTAAGACCTAACAACAACCACTCTGAATACAAACACCTCAGATTTCAAGGTAAAAAGAAAAAAAATATTTATATACATATTTGAAAACAAGACTATTTGTTTCAACTGTGAAAACTAGGCAAAAATGTCACTTTAGTGCACGTTACTACTTTCAGAAGTTTTTTTTTCATCCACAGATCCCAGTATACTTTGCTCTGTAATTATTTGTAATTACAGTGAGACATAGAAGCAGAAAATCTTCTCACTTCCTTGTGATAATCTAGCTAGAACAAGATTGTACTAGGCAGAATCTTTAGGTCTTTGCACAATATGTGTGCTTGATTTCAATAAGGAGTTTACTGTTTCTGAGGATTTGCGTAGCAGCACTGTACTTTATGAGCACATTGACTACAACCTAAATAAAATTTTATAACAGAAAAGGTTCATCAGAAACGTGATTTTTTTTGTTTCATGCCTTGTTATATTTTTTTAACAAGCAGATCCTTTATATTTTAATGTGATTTTATTACTATGTTGTATTATATAATGTGAGTTTATTACTATACAACAGAGAAACACAATGATGATGAAAAAGTCACATATCAGTGCTAAATGATGTCCACTTCAAAGGAAGCGTTCTGCTCGTAATTACAGTAATTCTCTGTGATGATTATACCTATACCCCGAGCAACACAAATGGATGAAATATATTTGTAGAATATATTTGGTTGCAGTTTGCTCTGATTTAACTGAGGGCAGAACTTGGCCTTGTGCATCAGAATACTTTAGGGGAAAGGCAAAATTGTATTTTCTGTTTATGAGCTTGACACCAAGAGAGCATGGGCTAGACTCCTGCTTCAGAATGTAAGATGTTCAACACTCAAGTGGCAAATCAACAAAGCGCTGAGGCTTAAGAGCCATGTGGCATCAGTAGCTGACATCAGCCCTCTCACATGTCTAACTGCAGTGTAGCTTCAGTATTGCGCCTTTAACATCAAAGCATCTTGAAGGACTAATTGGCAGTAGCTGTCTGTTTTTTCCACTAGTAAGTAGAATAATGGCAGTTCATATGTGAATTACTGACCAGGTGATCAGAAAGCTATTGTAGACTGTCAACTAAAAAACACTTATATTATTTTTTTACAGAAATTCATACTTGTTCTGTGGTATAAATATTTTGCAGTAGAAGATTAAATGTGTGCATAAAGGTCAACGGCTTTCTCAGATTATGAATTAAAGTACAAAAAATAATCTCAGAATAAACAGAGATTAATATAGTGAAATTTTCCCCAAAACACTGGATTCCTATATCTTTCTCTCAGAATATATGCATGTAAAATATACTTTGTATATATGTGGCTTTGCATGCAAATGCAAATTTATGTACATCCTGTACATAAATAATTTATTATGGAAATATTACTATTTCTAGATTACACTGCATAGTAGATGAGTTGTCATTAGTAAAATGATACATGATTTTTCAACAGAAGGAGACAATGAGGCTGCTAGAGTGTTTAAATGGTTTGGGTGTTTATGTATGCATGCATGTATGTGTGTGTGTTGCTTTTTTTTTTTTCAGCACCCACCCCTGCCAATCTTTGCACTGCTAGATGGGAAAATCATATCCATGGCAACAAACTGCACTATTCTCCAATCTAAACTGTCAAATATTCTATGCACATCATGTAAAATAGGCCTCTTTTCCTTATACCTCTGTGTATCTCGTTTCCGTGGCTACATGTTTATGCAAATGAGAATTGTCTTTTTTCTCTCACGTTGACTGAACATGGAATTTGTTTTGCACCTTGGCAATGCAAAGCCATGCTATCATGGTACCTGGTATACCATGTAATTGCAAAAGCTATATTATAATGACTGTAATTAAATTAGTATAATAATAGCATCTACCCTTTTTAATGAGGAAGATTTGGAGTATGCTTTAAAGGAAGAACATTCATATGGAGCTGAGATATGAATAATGTTTAATTGGCTCTCTAGAGGGCACTAATTTTCGAGTTGCAGATCTAGTGTTTGATTTTTTCTTTACAGAAAGGGAGGAGAAAATATCCTTCATAAATCCTGAATGATGAATTAATTTTTTTTTTTTTTTTCCCGAAGACTTAAAATTCCAAGAATTGTCCTTTTCCAACTCAACAGAGAAAGATCCCATCAAACATTCTGGCTTTCTGTTCATCTTTTAAGAGTCATATAGTCAAATTCTTTCTCCTTGGTCTCATTTGAATGAAGATTCCTATGGTAATGTACAAATGCAGCAATGTACTTCATCTTACAGTAAATCCACACATCCTGAAGAAATGCCAAAGCGAGAAGGTAGTATGCTTCAAACACACAAATTCACATGGGAGGTGCTGAGCTACTCCACCACTACCTGGTCTAAAGTGCTCTGATTTGTGAGTAAAAGATACTTTGAGTTGCTGTCACCAGAAGCCACAACAGGTTTTACAGAGGTTAAAGCTTTTCTTTTTTCATGACAGGAAGGGTCTGGGTGGCAGGACCACAACAGCAGTACGTGATAAATATAAAATGCTGGACAAAAGATAAGCATTAAAAAAACCTGTTCTCTTAAAGCAAAGGCTTTTTGGTATTATTTATTTCTGATTCACAAAGATAATCTGGTGAATGTCTTGTACTCTGTGTGCTGTGCAAAGAATGAAGTAGTTGCTTAAGTCTGTGACTCAGCAATTGAGATGTCAAAAGATAAACTGTTCTTCTTGACAAAAACAAACCCAAATTGTATGCAACAGTGAAAAGGCAAAAGAATTGAGAAGTCATTTTGGCAGAAATGGTCTTATTCTAACTCTTCACACTGGAAATTGTTTTTTCATTCCTTCCATACTTATCACTTACCCTACAACAGAAGGCTTCCTTACAAAGCTATCTATTTAATACAACACGTCAGTAACAGCTGAGAACAGTCAAAGAAAAGAAACCATGCAAGAGCCCTTACCATTTAAAAAGTTTCACCTAATCAAAGATGAGGAAAGTGTTAAAACCTGTACTTGCAAAGTAAGATGCAAATCTTCCTATGAATGTCAGTCTTTTAGCTACTATCAGTTTATCATACGTTGACTGGTGATCTGTAATAGACACAGGGCTGATCATACACAGTCTCGAATCCACTATGAATTTCATTGGTGAGACTGATCAGTGGTGATGTCTCATCCTCTGCAGAATAAGGAAGCTCATGAAAACACCATTCCATTGACAATGTTGTGGGGGTGGTTAGGATGGCCTTATATCCATAGGCATTTTCCATGAGGACAGTTTTAGTATTAATTTTTAAAATGGCAGCCAGCATCTTGTGAAAGAAGTGTGTGGAGATGTGAAATATCTCTGTAGGTCATATTAGTGCATTTAACATGATTTCCTCTCACAAGACAACTCTTCTGGAGCCATCATCTTCCTTCTGAAGGTTGCATTCCAGCTGATGCTGAGCAGAGTGGTGGGAAGACAAGATCCAACTGTGGTTGCTTTAGAAATACTCCTTAGCCATGCAGTAGGAACAGATGAGAGCCTGGTGGGGAGAGATGTAACGTGAGCCATGAGAGACTTTCTGTCTCTATGTAAAGACTTTGGGGATCATTTTCTATTACAGTGCTCCAGAGGTTTTTGTAGAAAGTCAGAAAGTCTACACAGCATTTTGAAAGCACATAGTCCTAAGATCATTTTAGACCAGGAACACTGTTTACACAGAAGGATTTTGTTTTTATTTTCTTCTCTCTTCCCCTCAATAATTGACTTCTTTGGACTTTAGGCAAGTATGTCAATAACAAAGTTTTGAAAGAAAATTCAGACTGAAATATTCCAGAATATTCCAGCATAGGAGAAACAATTATGTGTGAACATGTTGCATTGAATAGATATATTAGACACAAAAAAGGAGCTGAAGAGATGTTGTGCAGTTCCACAAGAGGTAATTCTGCAACGTCAACTTCACTGCTCTGCAGCTCCTCCCTGAGCAGGGAATCGGAGAGAGGTGTGAGGTTCTTCTGCTCCTGGGCACCAGTGGCAGGATAGGAATGGCACAGAGCTGCAACAGGGGAGGGTTGGAGTGGGCACTGGGAAACATTTCTGTGCCTTGAGGGTGGTCAGACACTGGCACAGGCTTCCTAGAGAATTGGTGGGTGCTCTAAACCTCTCAGTGTTCAAGACACATTGGGATAATGCCCTCAGTAACATGCTTTAACTTTTGCTTAGCTCTGAAGTGCTCAGGCAGTCTTACTGAATCATCTTTGAGGCTGAACTCAATTATTCTAAATTCTAAAAATATCTTTTTTTGGGGGGGGGGGGGGAAATCAATTCATCAGTAATGACTTACGAAAGTGGTTTAGTCTAATCTGATATTATCAAAAAGAATTTACAATACTAAGTATATGGCAGCATTTTTTTCTGTAGAATAATAAAGATTAAAGGCCTTAAAAGTACCAGCCCTTGAAGTGAGTTGGAGCCCCTGCAGTGGATAGATTTAAAAAGTAGGTGTATCTCTTTAAAAAAGAAAGGGAAGAGATATTTATACGGTGGGTTTTTTTTTCTTTCTTTTTTTTCGTTATTTGTTTATTTATTTTATTCTAGGTGTATGAAAAAAAACAGAATTATTTCAACAGAGGTTATGAACATTAACAAACATTTTTGTCCTCCCACCATTAATGGTGTTACAGCATCCTTTTACAGAGTTGTTCATTATGACAAACCAGGCAGGAAGCAGTACAAATTCAAAGGGCAAGTCAAAAAGATATACAAAAGAACAAAACAGCAGTTTCTCTTGCTGTTACCCAACTGGGAATCTGCAGAACTTCTTTTTTTTGTGGTGCCATTATCATCAACAGAGAGAGGCTTTTGCACCTCATTTCTTAGAACTCTCTTGATGATCACCTCAGTGTTTGGCTCATTAAAGAAGGGGGTAAATTTCCATAGGGTAAATGTAAAGGAATCATTTTCGCTTTCATACTGCTGAATATCTAGGTACACTTTTGAAAACAGAGGTCAAATTAACAGGATTATGCAATTCCCTGCAAGAGCTGACACAAATACTGCAGCCTGGAGAGGATGCCAGATCAGTGTCTTTTGCTGGAATGCATTTTAAAAAAGAAGTATCTCTAAGGATAATGGGAAAGGAAGCTCTGTTTTATTTCTGTGGGGAGCAAGGAGTGTGTATTAGATCTAGCAGTTGGTGACCATGCCCATGGTAGGTGTATTGGAACTAGATGACCTTTGAGATCCCTTCCAACTCAAGCCATTCTATGATTCTATACTTGTATATTATAAGTGAAGTATGGTAACTTCTAATAATTGTACCCCTTGTTTCAGTCTTCTGTCTCCAGTAGGATTCTTTGTACAAAAAACAGTTATGTCTTATTGCTGTGAAAGTGGTGAGATTAAATGTATTCACTTATTCAGTAAGGAAATGCAATCAAGCAAATGGTGCAAAATTAGGGAGCAATTTTGTACATAAGTTTTCAGACCTGATTTCAGGCCCTATATTAAAAAGAAAAATTTTTCCACATTCAGAATCAATACTCTAAGACCAAACATAATCAGCTGGTAGGACTGAAAAAATCTTGCATGAGAAAGATATTATTTTGCTTACTATGTGGTCTGGGAGTCTGTATATAAAGAAGTGTACAAAATATCAGTGCTCAGGCAAATGATGTTTGTATTCATGGAACAACCTCCTCTCAGATGTTGTAACAGTAAGGCTCCACTTATAGATTCTCTGACATCTAAAAATTTTCTAGCTTAGAGCTAAATATACTGTCAGACTGGCTTTAAAGAACACAGAGGAAAAGGCTCACTATGGTGCACACTAATATGCTTCCCGTCAAGTGAAAAGAAGAGTATATTTTTTAAATGACAATATACAATTTATATCGAGGGAAATAAAAAAATGACATTGAGGTAAGTCTGAATCTGTGATCTGGATCTGTACATGTTACAAGTCACGACATTGCTATGTGCCATGGTGCTTGTTTTTAATGAATCTTTATACGCATTAATATCCCAGCCTGTAAACACACTGTACTCTACAAGCATCTTCCTCCTCCTCATCACCATAACTGGAGCAGGTTCTCGCCATATTCTCAGTAAGAGTCTGTTTAGTGAAAGTGTGTTGGCATTCACATGATGCAGCAGGCAGAGCCAGCAATTTTATATAACGTCACAAGATCTTAATGATCTCAAGAAACTCTTTGGGGTGCATACAGCCTATTTGAGCAAGATGCCAAATGCATATTCTTCCACAGGCTGTACCAACTGAGAAAAACCAAAATAATTATGTCTTCTTACTCATGAACAAATATGCTTCTCTCTAGCAATAAAAGTTGTGTAGTAATAATGCAAAAAGGCAGATTCCACCTCTTCTCCGTATTTGCATTGTCTGTTCTAATTTTGAAATTGCAAGATCACTTACAACTGCAATAGAACCTCCTATGCATGAAACACTGTTATACTGTCACTATTTCTAGATAATATCAATAATTTTTCTTCAGGCTTGTGAAAATGTATGTACATGCAAAACAGTTCTGTTCAGATTTGATCTCAGTAGCCAGGTCAGTCTAGAAACTTCTCCCATTTAGGTTGTTTCATGGTCTGGGTTGCAGCAGTGTAGTCTGAGATTGAGAACTGAGAATTAAGAACACCAAATGAAGAGGCATAATACAGCATAGTCAGTATGTAAAGAAATACAAAATAAGATCAGTCTATGGCATGTTGCTTGTTCATTCCATTTGGCAAATGATTTCCATCCATCAGTGCTATTTGTCCATTTTTATAGAGTTGCTATTAATGTCTTTATTGTTTGCTTGGTTGAAATTAGACTCTATCATTAGCAGCTCCATCTTCTACCAGTCAAATCTTTCAAATGAATTTGTCTTCACTGTGAATAATGATATTCCAAGTCTTCTGGAAAGACTGAATAGCGATCAGATGAAACTTTTAAAGCAATACAAGGCTTTGAAGTATCAACCCACTGCTTTACATAATCAACTTTCTTATTATTCCCACTTTCAAGAGACTGTCATCTTGTAGACTAAATCATAAAGTTCCTAATAAGAGCAGTGGATAAGAATAGTTTTCAAGATAAACTGATGAGACAAAAGAAGCAGATGGAAAGGGTTGCAAAATTGGCAATTCACAGGAAATGTTTTATATTTCCCAATCACCTACACTTTTTGCTAATTTTGGTACTGTAATGAAAGATGGTGCAACTTTGTACCAATCCAGCTTGTTTATTAGTTATTGAACTTTACTGCATCTACTCATCCTTGAGAGTAGTTCTTAATGACCACCATCAGCAGTTCAGTCTGATGACTGCAGACATGTTAGCTCTTTTCATTGTAAGTACCCATCTAAAAAATCACTGATACCTCTTAATTCATTTTGCATCCACAGATCTAAAAACTTTCACTAATACAAAATGCTGAGCACAGTCATCAAATCAAACCTATTTTCTTCTTTCTCATGTCAAGTGAACAGCAAATTTAGTTCAACCTTAGTTTCATCAGACCTATCTATTTTGTCATGCCTCCAATGTTTATTCTAAAATTAGGAGTAAAGATAGCTCAAAAGCTTATGATTTATTTGTTGAATCTGTCCTATTTTACTAATCATCTTTCCACCTGTTATTTTATATTACTGTAATCTGCAAGATTTTCAAATCTTTCAGACTTTAAAATTGGCAACATCCCCTTTTCCTATTTTTGTAAGTTAGGACACACTTATAAATGCTTTTTATTTACTCAACTATTTTACAACTTATCAGTTTTCACCATTCTATCCTACTGATCAGTCACTGTTTATCAGTGTATTTGAAACCTTTTTATAATTCCCACAGAATGTAATGCTGTTCTGACAATAGACTTGGTAAGCTGAGTATGGGCTTTATGTGCACAACACCTAATTATGTATCAAACATTAAATGCCAAATCTACTGAGTCTTACTGATGAAAACTGCTAATATCTGGCCATAGTCTGCTGAGTTTTCAACATAAAATCCACACTTTTATTTGTTACATATTCAACAACAACATAGAAGCTTAGATCACACTGTTTTTCATATTTTACTGTGGCATCATGAATGTAAATTTGCCTCTTGTTTGGTGGAAAAGTGAAAAACCACTGACAGATGTAAATGAAGGTTTAAACATAGCTTATGAAATCTTGATTTTTGGTGAAGGAGGGGAGAGTCCATTTTGATTTTCAGATTCCATATTATCTTCTAAAGGTTAGAAAAAAATTATTTCACTTTTATGAAAAACAAGGAAATACAATGAATACATACCTTCTTAGAGCAATTTTTCTACACTGTTTGCAGACTTTTGCCTTCAACAAGCTACTATTGTTTTTCTGTTTTATTGACTTCATACTCATTGTACTTTATTAAGGCTATATCCAATTCTCTAGCTCAATTTTATATGCTCTAATCCAGCAGATTTAACCAAGTTGAACCAAACACAAAAAATTTTGACAGCTTTCTCAAATATATTTAATGTACCCACATATTGCAAAGATCTGTATTATATCACTTAAGAACACACTTAATAGCTCTGATTTTGCACTGATCATGGGTCCTTAGAGAGCCACGGGTTGTTGTACCATTATAATTCCAGTGAAGCTGAATTTATCATAGTGTAAGAGACAGAATGAAACTTGTCCTAATCTTCGAAAAAACTCAGCAATATAGACCATTTCTGAACGACAGATTCCAGGTTGTGCTGTCCTCATGAATCAAGTACAAGGTTTATACGTTCAATTTATATCAGAAACAACAAGATACGCTCCTAAAAATGTATAATGATGGTAAATTTCCTTAAATGTTAGAAGTGGGCCCGTACTAATGTCATGAGGTTCAACAAGGCCAACTGTGGGGGTGTTGCACTTGGTGTAAAACGCCCCGAATGTATAGCAGACTGGGAGAAGGTCTCCTTGAGAGAGCCATGCTGTGAAAGAGGTGGGGGTTATGGTGAATGAAAAGCTGGCCAGTGTGCATCTACAGCCTGGAAGGTCCAACAGCACCTTGGGCTGCATAAACAGAGGGGCGACCAGAAGGGGAAAGAGGGCATTGTTCCCCTGCATTCTGTCTTTGCGGGGCCCCATCTGGAGTACTGCACAGGGGCCTGTGACCCCCATCACAAGAAAGAGGTAGAGCTGAGTGGGTCCAGAGGACGTACATGAAGATGATCAGAGGGCTGGAGCACCTCTCCTATGAAGAAAGGCTGAGAGAGATGGGTTTGTTCATCTTGGAGAAGAGAAGGCTGCGAGGAGAACTCATTGTGTCCTTCCAGTGCTTGAAGAGAGCTTACAGGCAGGAGGGAGACCGTTCTGATAGTGACAGTACAAGGGGGAATGGTTTTAAACTAAATGAAGGAAGATTTAGATTAGATGTTGGGGGGAAATTTTTCACTGAGAGGATGGTGAGTGCCTGGCACATTCCTGGAGTCATTCAAAGCCAGGTTGGATGGGTCCTGAGAAGCCTAATCTGTTGCGCGGCAGCCCTGTCCATGACGTGGGATTGGAACTAGATGATGGATGATATTTAATGTCCTCTCCACCCAAAGCCATTCTATGATTCTGCAGTTCTATTTCTGCAATTCTAATTCTGTGATGATACATACTAGTCAGAAATAAAGATTTAATTTGTTGTAAAGTCTGAGTTGCAAATCCAGCAGCCTTGGCAACTGAAAATCTCATTAGCCTGCTCTCCTTACAGACCAAAATCAATCACTGGAGTAGCGGTGTCCGGTATTCAGGAGTTTTTTCCCCATTCTAGATTAAAATAAATATAAATTCGAGGGAAATTAGAGGCACTGAAACAACTTAATCACCCTGTTCCTTTAAGCTACTTCAGTTTGAAATCTCAAAGGTTATCAATGAATTTTATGATCTATCAGATATCCTTTTCATTCTGAAGGATTTTGCTAGAAAATGGTGAAATCTGATCAGGATAACACAACATAGATGAAAATCATGCACACCTTAATGCCCCATTAATTTCTCTTCAAGAACTGGGAATGCCTTGATGAACATTACACAAAAATATTTATTTCTCAGGAAAGAAGATCAAGAAAAATTTCTCATCTTCGAGTATAAAAAGAACACCATCACAATACCCCCAAAAATAATTAAAAATATTTATTTGGCTCTGATATGAAGTAAAAAAAAAAGAAAAAAAGAAAGAAAACAACTTCAGAAGTAACTAATTTATATTTTATACAACAAATGTTTCCTTAATGAGTGTTATCAGATGACTTCTGGGAAGAACAAGACAAAGTGAAATTGTATGTTTCATTTTCAAACAAGACAAACATTTCAAAGTAGATCTACCCTTCAACTTGCTCAAATAAACAGAATTCTGGGGCTATTTGGCTGAGAAAGGAAGCTCAGTCTTAGTTAACAAGTTCTAGTCTAGGATTTAGATGGGAATAAAAGTAATTGCAATGAATTTTTGATAGAAGGAAGGCAAGAATTAAAAATAAATATGTAAATGAAAAAATGCATCTCTTTGTGTTTAGCTTCCTGGAATAGGAACAGACAACCTGGATCACTTTCATGAGAAGTGATCGGAGCTATATTGTCTCCTGAGATTTCCTCTGTGGTTTATCACATAAGATGAAAAAAGAGCCATAATCCAGAAGGGCTTACATCAGAAACACATAGAATTTATAGTTTTTCTCTGATAATATTCTAAGCAACAAAATAAGAGGAAAAGAAATCATATATTTTTTCTGAAGGACAAACCTTTCTGTGACCACTACAAAGCTTATTAGACACATATTGTGGCTAGAAAGCATGTTGAGTCTTCCTTTTCAGAGAACAATATTCTTCACTTATATACTACCTCCAGCAAATGAATTTGCATATTATTCTCTTTTTCTCTACATTAGTATGAGCATTTGAATTTCAGAAATGAAACTGCCAAAGAGGAAATCATGTGTACAGACAGGTAATAATGACAGCAATGAAGCTTTTACATCCCGAAGAATAGTTTGGGCAATTTTTACAAATGCAAGAAAACTGAACAGAGTGCTGCTCCAGGAGAGCAGAAGCAGTAAACCAACAATTACACTCTTGGAAAACATCCAGGAGGAGATTGGATCTGATTAACTTTTGAAAAGTGAAAATTTGAGAAAGCTTGAAAGAGATTCCTGAGATTTTGAATTCAAATTGTTTGGAAGTTTCTCTCAACTATCATAGATATCTGTATGCATTTGCTTTTCAGAAACAGTCACATATTACTTTCATGAGAATTTGAAAAAAAAAAAGTTAATTTCACACTAACGCACAAATATTTGAAGAAAGTGATGCCAGATTTATATGTGTGTATTTATGCAAGAGAGGCCCATGCACTAATCTAATCAGGAAACTTTTCCAAACGCATGAGGCAAATCTGCTGAATCACAAAGAAGCTGAACTTTAAATCATGAGTCAACACAGAGATCCATTTCTGAGTAGAGTGAGGAGAGATGATAGTAAACTTTGCCAAAGTATTAGCAAGGATGTCACATCAAAGCAAAATAAACAAACAAAACAATAAACAACTAAATAAATGAGGGTATTCCACAACAGGAAAAAAGGAGCTAATTTGATAGCACAAAATATTAATTGTGAATTTGGCTTATAATTGATACTGAATAATTCAGTTCTGCTGCCACGAAGAATTCCATGAAGAGATTTAACCCTAGTTTTTCAGATGTTTCTGTGCTTTTACAGGCTTAAATCACCTTTTCACAGAGTGTTTATCACAGTTAAGATTCTTCTCCCTGTTATTAGGCTCCCTCCAGAGTTTGCCGCCACCAGTCTTTCTCAGCAGATTCAGAAA